>NW_027114197.1:200779-242079 GCF_000696795.3 Halyomorpha halys
GAGAACATGTCATATTTAGTAGGGGAGAGATTGTAGTATATCTGACAAATAGAAAGTAATTTAATTTGATAATTAAGATGGCCTCGAGATCTTCTTATTAAATACAATATACTCAACGTTATTACAATATTAACCAAAAGTTAAATATTAAGCAATGAGAAACCATATAGTTCGTATACATACATAGAGAAAAAAAAGAAAGGAAAACTGGCGTAAGGACACATTTAAGTAAGGCTAGTTACTTTGTATCGAAACTTTCAACAGCATATACTCTACCATTGAATATTTTTTCGAAGATCTGTTTATCCTCAACCAACCACTAATTGGCACAACAATAACCACTACATTATGATATTGTATCATCGAAAATAAATCACAAATTTAGTAGAAAGCACTAAGAAGTGCAAAAATGAAAAGAATAATGAAATAATTGTTAAATGGTCTTAGCGTAAAGAGGAAATTAATGAAGTAATACAGATAATAAAATATTTTCATATATATTACACTTACTGTTTAGCGGTAATCGAACAGTTTACAGTTTATAGTTAACAGTTTTATTGATAGCCTAATCGCAATAAACAATAAAATAAAATAAATTAATTGTACACATAACGAATTGTTCACTCTTTTAACTAAGATTTAAGCTTTGCCAAGGTGAATAAAAAAAATTTAAAACCAACAATCAGATATTAAAATATAATAATATGTTCAGGAAACTTTTACAATCTAGGTCATGTAAATAATATCTCAAAACTATATAACTACATAATTATCAATTTTCTTACGATTTTGTGCGTCAGAGAGTTAGTGAAACATTATTTCAATCGTAGAACCCACCAAGTGACAGGAAGGAAAAATCCTTGGCCTCAATGTTCAAATTCAAACATCGATTAATGTAGACATAAAAATGTTTATGAATTTAATTAAAGACAGGAAAAAAATCGTAAGTCATTCTCCTCATGAGTCATACAAAAGTATTATCAACCTTTTATACTATTACGTTTCGGTCACAAATTAATAAGGTTTATTTATGTTTGTTATTTTAAGTCATTAAACATAAGTTTGGTTGATTTGGCTCTGAGTAAATCGAACGCATATTGAGTCATGAGATAGAGAAATGTATACAGAAAAAACATTATATTTATAATTGTTATTTAGTGTAAATTACTTCATTTACCTGGTTTTCCTGGTTTAAATTCACCGAAAGTTTGATCTGAAAAAAAAATTAGGGTTAGAAAAATATGAATTAAAAAAATAATTAGGATTAGCAAAATATGAATAAAAAAAATTAGGATTAGCAAAATATGAATTAAAAAAATATTAATTACAATTAATAAGAGCCAGTGTCTATGTCACGAGTTGGGCTTTCTTCTAAACGAAGACAACCTTAAACCGAAATAAACTAGCTAACTACTGTAACAATACTATAATCTAGTATAAAACTAGATCACTTAAATAGTAAAAAATATAGGTTTGCATAAGTTAAGTTATATAAACAAAGGTCCCTTATGATGTTATGTGATAATAAGATCTATCATATAAAGTACAGGGATATACGAGTACATATGTACTCGTAATTCATATGATTTCTATGTTGAAGCAAAGTTAAACAAAAAAGGTTATAACCAACATCAACTTAATAATGATGACAATCAATCAAGAAAATTTGCGTATATAATAAAAAATATTTAAACAAACTTTTCACTATCTAAGTCATTTAAATTGATGCGTATTCCAATAAGAAAAATTCGGAAATTACGTATGAAAAAGGAACAATCATACGAAAGTATGGTACCTCCTTTGTTACTCGAGAATCTAGACTAATATTTAAAATAAAGTTACCACTAAGTTAATATATTTTACATCAGAACTAAGGAATAAGGCATGACCAAATTCGTGAGGCTTATGAATGCAATATTATTAATCATTAATCAATTATTTATCAGAAATATATATTAAGATGCATAGTGAAAATATGCTTTATATGCAGGAGAAAGATTGTTATAAACCATACATAATATTAATTCTTAGTAATTTTAGCCTTAAAATAAATGCTCTAAGCTGTAAGTCAGATTCCTTAACATATGCCTAAATTTGAATAATTTTTTTTTTATTTATTTTATTTTTATTTTATTTTTTTATACAATTTTTTTTTACAGTTTAGTCCGTGTTCCACACCACCAGAAGGGAGTCATCTCAGAATCGATTTATATACTCCCTTGAATACCCGGTTAAACACAAAGTTGTTTAAAACTGTATTTAACATATTTTGAACTTATTTAAAAAAAAATAATAATTTTGGCAGTCTTGGGATTGACTGACAGCAGTAAAATTTCAGAAAATAAAAAATTTTATTATTAATTATCATGTCCCTTCTCTGATAGCTCAAGGGAGAAAATACTACAGACATGTGCTAAGTTTATTCTAGCAGGAAAATTATGTACATTGTATTAGGAGCTCACTCAATCAGACCGCCACTCCCGAGATTGTTAAGCTACTGTAAGATCCTACTCTCCTGTAAGAATACTAAACTTTTCCTGCTAGAATTGACCAGTTTTTCCGCATCTCTATTATTTCCGTTTCAAAACTAATTTACTCCCTACAGTTATTTTTCTTCAGTTATAGAACGGTAGTATAGACCTTTCACTTCAACAATTACATTATGTTTCCTTTTTCCCTGAATGCCATTACCTTTAAGATTGTTAATTTTAACTTAGCATTATTTCAATTAACATACTCATCATGACTTTGTTACAATTATCAATCTAGATAAAATATTGCTACCACTGTGACACAGATAATCTTTTATTAATATATACATCAGTCTGTTTATTTTTCCAATACTTATATTTAATTGTATTTACATTCTTCAACAATTCATTACACGTTTATACTTTTACTATCCTTTTGATATTTAAATATTTTTTCTTGCAATTTATAAATTTAATTTAATGTTATTTTACACATTTATTTGAATTTTATTTCACCTTAATTATCTTACTCTATTTTTATCCTTTTACATTGTGGATTCAACATTTGTTTATGAGAAATATTTATACTCAATACAGTATTTGTATTTCCTACTTTATACCTCCACCTTTACATTTTTCATATAACTTCTTTACCCTTACGATGATTCTAACTTCTTTGTATCTTTTTATTGTAGCCCTGATAAAGATCTAAAACGTACGTCGAAACGTCGGAAGAAAATAAATAAATAGTTAATATTATTTTTTTTTCCTTCTTAACAACATTCCTAATCAACTCCTTCAAATAAAAAAATCTTTTGATAAAAACCTACATCTTTATTTATTTGACATCAGTTTGAACCTTAATTCAACATCACATCATCTTTTGAGGCAACTTCTGAAAATCAAAAGTGCTATTAAAAAATGATATTAAATACAATATACTCAACGTTATTACAATATTAACCAAAAGTTAATAGCGGAGTCTGAGATAGTGCCATGAAAACTGAGATAATCCTTCCCAATATCAGCACATAATATAAATGTCACATTAAATTTTTCTTTATCTGCTGACATTAAATGTATTACTCATAACCTATATATTTCAATTATACAATATTAATTTAAGTTGAACTCATCATTGTAAATGATCATCCTAAGCATTACGAGGAAGGACAATGTTGGTGAAGGACAGAAGCCTGGATTGGTTATTAACATGATATGTCAAGGTTATATGAGCAAATTAATTTTACAGTTGCCAATAATTATTTTGTTAACAATGCAATGTATAAAATATAGCAGTAATTAATAAGGCAAAGTGTAAGTCAGATTTTTGTGAATCAAAACTTCAGGTTTGACTCACATATACCACTATATTGAAAGATTAAAACTCAAGAGTAACCCTCTTAATTTTCCATATATACTTCTATAATATATACAGTGATTATGTAAAATCGAATAATAATAAGTAACAAATAACCAAGTAATCAATATGGATTTTTGAGAAATAAAAATTATTATGGATATGGTGTCCTCCTAAAAAAGGGATGAAACCACAAAATATTGTTGGTATAGTTATTAATGTTTTGAATACAAGTAGTTATAAAAATAAAGAGTGTAGATTTCAGACACAATAAAAGAAAATTAAATATATCTTAAAAAAATTGAAAATATATTATTTAAAAAACACAATCTTTTTCGTCACAATCACAATCGAATTTAGCCATTAGATGGCTGTTTAGATTTTTTTTTCCAAAATATTTTAGCTGTCAATTCTTTATTGAACATAAAATTCTTTAAAATGTTATTTCTTAATATTGATACGTCATTTTTTTTATAGGAATGATTCTGGGCGTATGAACACCACAAGGGGAAATAAGGTGTTTAAAAAACTTGAAAGCGAAAAATTCCAAGTTTAACAACTCATTCAGTTTGTGTTTTAAATTAGTAACTTATCGGACAATTATAATTAATTTCTAGAAATTGACAGATCAAAGTTCGTTAATTTCTGTTTTCTCCCTTATCTTTTATTTCCCTTTGTAGATATTTTTCAAATCGATTTTTAAAAGATATATGACTTTTTTTCGTATTTGACCTCATAAGAATTGTGTTGTTTTTTTTTTTTGTCAATTTTCACTTGCTTGTAAATAAATTTAAAAGTAACTGTGTTACCACCCAAAATATTCAAGAGTATTTGTAAAAATACAGTAAATCCGCTGCGACCAATTTGTTTAAAGAAGATCATGAATCCGGTAGGTGCATCCAGGCAATTCAGAACAAACCATTGTAGAATGAAGAAGTATCAGAGCCCTTTTTTATAATGAGGCACAAATTAATTCTGTTAGTCATGTAGTTTGCATTTGGTAAATTATCATTAATATGGTAAATAAAATATATAATTAAGGAAATACACGAGAGAACATGTCATATTTAGTAGGGGAGAGATTGTAGTATATCTGACAAATAGAAAGTAATTTAATTTGATAATTAAGATGGCCTCGAGATCTTCTCCTTTAGAAATGTTTTTGGAGTTCTATCAATGGGTAGATTCTCCACATGTTTTTATCATGTCATAATATCACTTACAGCAAATTTACTTGAAGTGTATCAATGTATACAGCTGTAAATATCAATAAATAAATTATTAAAAAAAAAAAAAAGACAATTTTTAATTTTTTAAATCCGCCTACGGAAATAAACCTATCCGCTCAAAGAGGCTCAATGTTATAACCATCTCCTTAAACATGGTGGTGGGTTCTTAGTGACGTTGTCTAAAAATATTGAAACTTGATATAAGAGTTGGGTGCCTTCCACACCCTAACTTGTGGCTTGTTATGATGTGAAAACAAAGCATCAATACAGAAAATAATATTTTTATTTAAATAGATAGAAATAGTAAACTGAAACACTTATCGATGAAAGTAATAAGACCTTTAAATCTACTATAATAGTAAATTTCAAGATACTAGAGTTTAATATTTAATACACTCATGCTAGGGTATCACAAATAATTTGCTATATCTTTATAGATATGTACGATATTATAGTCTCAAAGATGCCATTTATAGTTGTAAATTGGTTCATCAAACATTTAATGTAAAATTTAGGTCAAAACAAGGTTCAAGATTTGTTATAAAACCTATGAAACACACCATATCTCATTATGCATAACAGTTTAGAATTAACACTCACTAATCATCTCCAGTTAGTAAAGCAATATAGGTGAATTACTTTCTAAGGATGTTTAGGATAAAAAAAAAGTGCAGTATATAAATTAGTATTATAATTTCATTTCCTATCAGAATTCGTAATCCAAAGTAACCTAGTTCCAATAGAAATTTCTGAACTAGGTGCACTTGAAAAAAAATGGGAAAATTAAAAATATGCATTAAATATCAAATCATTAAAAATCAGATTATTAAATACTGATATAATCTAACTTAAATATTAGAGATTAGTGGTGTTAATATGTATATTGGGTCTACCCTATAGTCCAATAAAAACATCCTAAGATTCAACTGTAACTAGAAGTAAGTGTTTAAAAGTTTTTCTGACTTGTACAATACTTTCTTGTACTTTTATATTATTAAACTACAATGCTATAAATTAATAATCTTCTCTATTATGAAACAAAAAGTATTGATGCTTGTAATTTGTATACTTGTTTTTTAAGCTAATACTATTAGCTTTCATAATGAAACAGTGATCAGATGCGCAATAAACAAATTTGTACATCATTGTGGCTGAACCTAGAAGGTAACGTCACATTTTTGTTCTATACAGATGGGGAAAATTGCAAACCTCTCCAAACTAAAATATAAAATTATACTAGTTTATGAGTAATAAAACATAATCTAATAATATAATTACTAAAATGCTGGTAAAATACATACGTAATATTTATATTATAATATATACCAAAAAAAGTCAAATAAATGATTGCTGTTTAGTGTCACGAGTTAAATAATTATTGAGAGCAATAAAACCAATACTAGTTCAAAAGAGTAGGTCGAATATAATACTTAAAATTGAGACAAATAAAACCAAAGACATTCACAATGAAAATATACATAAGACAACAATGACAGTTGTTACGTAGATAGTAAAAAAAAAAAATACTTTTCTCATTTCGCAATATCTACAAATTGCAATATGGAAACGAATGATCTCAAAATTCAAATATATCTTATTAATATTAATGAGAAGTAACCTTGGGTTCATTGGCAAATCCATATTTGAGATCAATTCAAAGAATGAGGGAAACAATGCTAACAAACCTGGATTCACACGTCTGGCAATGTTAGTTTAACTATGTTCACAAATGGGGAAAGACATTTAAATTGACTTTTTGGAAATTATACTTATTAAAAATTGTAGTAAATAAATATAAAAGAATTATTTATAGTAATTACTAATTAAAATGATAGATTATAGGAAATATTCTGAAACTATAGGATTTTGAATATTAAAAAAACTTTAGTTAATATATTGCATTTTTTAGTAAATATTTCACTTTTTTTATTAAATATTTGCTTTTTTTTAAAAAAACAAAGATATGGACCCTAACAATAAACAATTTTCTGATTGATATTTGTTTCTATTCATACAATATATTTACATTCTACTGACTCTTAAAAGTAAAATTTAACTTAATAATAATTCAATTAAACCATTAACAATACTACTAGAATGGATTTAAACGAAAAGCAGAATTCGGTATGGTAATAGTGATGTGTAAATTAGTAAAAATGAGTTAACTATCAGTAAATATATAATTATCAGAATTATTTATAATTTTATCTAATATAAGATCATCAATATTTTCATTTTCAACAAATAAATTCGACCTCAAATAAGATAAAGTTTAAAGAGCTTCATGAGCAATAAAACATAAGCGATAGGAAAAGAATGCAGCCTTGAGCCAGTAATATTCTAAATTATTATAACAATTTTATGATTAGTAGGATCTATCGGTTCTGTATTTATGAATGAATCTGTTGGCTGTAGTCGAAACCTAGGAGATGAAAAACAAAACAGAAAACATCAATGGTATATGTAAAATGCTTGATAGTCATGTACTGGTGTATGAATAGAGTTTCCTTTTATTTCGTATGCCTTCTTTAAGCCAAAAAAAAAAAGATAGCACAAATTGTGAAAATAGTATATTTAAAAAATAACTATAAATGAAAATATGTAAATATACATATTTAAAAAATTAAATAATAAAATAAAGGGTCAATTATCAACAAAAATATAATTAAGAAAATACACGAGAGAAAATGTCATATTTAGTAGGGAAGAGATTGTAGTATAACTGACAAATAAAAAGTAATTTAATTTTTTTTTAAATCAACTACGGAAATTACTATCCACTTAACGAGATGTTATAACCATCTCCTTAAACATGGTGGTGGGTTCTTAGTGACGTTGTCTAAAAATATTGAAACTTGATATAAGAGTTGGGTGTCTTCCACATCCTAACTTATGGCTTGTTATGATGTGAAAACAAAGCATCAATACAGAAAATAATATTTTTATTTGAATAGATAGAAATAGTAAACTGAAACACTTAATGATGTAAGTAATAAGACCTTTAAATCTACTGTAATAGTAAATTTCAAGATACTAGAGTTTAATATTTAATACACTCATGCTAGGGTATCACAAATAATTTGCCATATCTTTATAGATATGTACGATATTATAGGCTCAAAGATGCCCTTTATAGTCGTAAATTGGTTCCTCAAACATTTAATGTAAAATTTATGTCAGAACAAGGTTCAAGATTGGTTATAAAACCTATGAAACACACATCTCATTATGCACAACAGTTTAGAATTAACATTCACTAATCATCTCCAGCTAGTAAAGCAGTATAGGTGAATTACTTTCTAAGGACGTTTAGGATAAAAAAAAGTGCAGTATATAAATTATTCTTATAATCTCATTTCCTATCAAAATTCGTAAACCAAAGTAACCTAGTTCCAATAGAAATTTCTGAACTAGGTGCACTAGATAAAAATTGAGAAAATTAAAAATATACATTAAATATTAAATCATTAAAAATCAGAATAATCTAGCATAAATCAAATCAAAATTACTTAAATATTAGAGATTAGTGGTGTTAATATGTATATTGGGTCTACCCTATAGTCCAATAAAAACATCTTAAAATTTAACTGTAACTAGAAGTAAGTGTAATCAAATTTATGTCAACTGATTGTTATGTAAAAATTTTACTAAGAAAAATATGATGCTAAAAAAGCAACAACTTCCTGGGGGTCCATAGTCCTAATATAGCAAATTTATCAAAATGGCCGCATTTATTTGTATATTTATTGCAAATAATTCCTCAAGTATTAAAACTAGCTGAAATATCATTATAAACTAATTAGCAGTGAGTTCAATTAGCTTTAATTTGAGACCACATAGAGTCCTTTATTTCCAATAATTCCTGAGATACAGTTTCCAAAAAGCAAAAAAAAAATTATTTTGTGAACTTATTTAGGCAAATATATATATATATTAAAAAAAATCTTAGGAAAATAATCATTATTAACTAATTTATAGTATATTTGACGAGCTTAGAGTAGAGCCCTACTAGAACTACGTTCAGTATTTTCATAGATACTGTTTTTTTTTTTAACTACAATATTTTCGCCCGACAACGAGAAATTAATACTACATTAATTCATTTTGGCAAATATGAAAACTACTACTCCGAGATGTTCAGTATAAACAACTTTATGGTGAACTTATCTAGCATCACGTTGAGCCATAATAGATATCTCTACATTCTAAAGTTTCTGTGATATCGAACGTTTTTAAAGATGTGAATCATTTGCGATGTTTGCAGCAAAAAAAACCAAATCCAGTAATAATATTTGTAAGCTACGCAGTAGGAATAATCTCGGAAAATATTTAATTTAAAGGGTTTTATTAGGCCTCACTTTGCAGCTCATTAAATGTACCATAAATTAGGTTATGATAATTATTTTACAATATTTTTCATGATATATGCTGAAATATATTCACAAATGTTTTCTCTTCGTTATAGTAAAATAAATATTGGTGCTTGAAAACTGTATCTCGAAAAACATTCCAAGGAATGAATTCAATAAGAGCTCAAATATTAACAAATTTAATCTATTTAAAAAATATATAATATTTTATCTTACGGTTGGTATTTTTCAGAATATTGAGCAACGAGAATATGAACAAAAATTTATTATTTTTTTCCTGAATAAAACGAAGTTCTTTGGTTTTGCCACAGAATGGTTCAAAAACTACTTTCCAAGGACATTCATTGTTCCTTTAGAATAGTCCAGGTAAAATTATGATTTTTTTTTGACAGATAATGCCCATCAGCTGTTAAAAATACTGTACTCGCCCAAAAACATGATTTTGATGGGAGTATACAGAAACAAAATAAAAATAAATAAAAATTTTTAATGGGTAAACTTTTTACTTTTGCACATAAGAAACTCAATAAAAAAGGAAAATGTTTTCACTTATAGATAGGATTTTAGGTTTAAACACAAAGGCCCCGCACAACATAACACAAGGCACTGGACACTGTATTCCGGTAACATTACGTTTTCTTCAAAATTGATGCTGCTTACAATTTTATTGGGATACTGTTAAGAATTGTTAGAAAGCCGATGAAATATAGATCTCAAAGGGTTGATTGCTCCAAATAGCAAGTGATAACATTTTTGCAACAATATACTTTTCGAACTTTATTTATAGCTCAAGTAATTATTTAAAACTAATTTAATTATTTTAACAAGGTTTAAACAAGATTACTGTTGAATTTTAAGATCTGAAGTCACCTAAAAACATTCTACTTAAATAAATACGATTGGACAGCTGAATAAGGTGATTTATCATGGAAACGAAAATACCTAAAAAAGATTTTCATTGGTATTTTTTTTTTAATGATTTAAATGAAATTATTCACGCAGACCTGGCCACCCAAGAAACCTGAACAACCGGTCATTATGCGATGAGTAATCACTTGTGCTAGACTGAATGACTCACCTGCCGGCTAAGAAATGTCTCAGCAGAAATAAATATATACTGTGTGCCAACCTCAAGAACGAGATCTAATTATGTAGATTAAGTGGAAGAGTTCTGGAACGTTCTTTAGCGGTACTCGTGTAATCAGGAGCATACTTTCACCCCCCCTCCAGCCTCAACATTCCAGTGACAATATCCAGCTGATTGTCCAGTCTGTTAAGAGGAGGCTACGAGCGTTAAGGGAACCGTGTAACCAGGATGAGTATACAATTATGTACAAAATAAAGGAAACTCATGTCACTTCGAAATTTAAAGAAAAGTGGAATAAACCCAAAGTTAATTGGAGAAAATGAGGCAAGATTTTGAAACAAAAAAAAATTAATCAAGTTTTCTCTGCCTTGGGTAGTTAAATAGCAAACCACCATTTTATATTTTTTTCTTATATTTATTAGGGCCCTGTTTTATAATAAAGAACAAACTAATACTATTAGTCTTGTCGATTTAACTTAATAAAATTACACTGACTTGTACAATAGTAACTTGTACTTTAGTACTTTTTAACTCCTGTAATATCACTAATAGTCCTCCCTATTATGAATAAAAAATAAGTATTAGTGCAATTTCCAAGTTATTTCTATGCTTGTATTTTCAACTAATACTATTAGCTTTCATTATGAAACAGGGCCCAGATGTTACGTGTTAATTTCTTAGTTTTAGAAATCAACTTTAGTCATCAACCAAGAAAAAATAAGTTAATTTCCCTCGAAATACATAGTACAAAAGTCATAGAAACATTTAAAATTTGAAACTAATGAAGCGACTTATTTTAAATTGAAAACAAAATTTACAGATCACACAACTATGATCGACGTGAGATAATTTTATAAGACGTTTTAGTAGACGAGTCAGATGCAAAAAGTCCATCTCATAGAGCAGCGGTCAAACTTTTTGATCTTAGGAACCTGTAAATTTATAATTTAAATCCCGCGAACCACTAATATGATTTTTTAGGTGTTAAATATATTTATAAAAAAAAATTGTGATCTTAGAAAACATAAAATGTACCTAATTAATAAAATGAAACTATTAATTGTGACCAAATTATTAAAGTTTTAATTATAAACCATAAAAAATAAACAAAAACTGTAAAAATAAACTAATTAAAAAATGGTTAAAGTATTTCGAACTTTTAGCATTCTACATTTCTAAAGTGATTGATGTTCCTGCTTACTTGAAATAAGATTATGGATATTTGGATCCAATGTTGTTACTGCAAGAACTTCATTTATTTCAAGCTGAGATCGGTACCGCGTTTTGATGGCTGGGACAGATGAAAAGCCTCTTTCACATAAATAAGTTGTGTTGAATTGAATCAGAATTTTAATCTTCGGTTCACTAAGGTATTCACTTATTATGTAAGCCCGAAACTGAGATATTGATAAGGATTAATGAATTTCATTTTTCTCGGAACCAGCGAAATTTTCTCGTGCACCAGTTTTGCGACCGCTGTCATAGAGCATAAATTTGCAAATGATTTTAAAACTTAACCGGCAAAAGAGAAATGGATTTGAAAACAAAGATGACGGTGTAATCTAAGTCTTTATACCTACGCCGATGCAGCTCAAGGTGGCCTAGTGCCAAATAATTCGAAAACCACAACTATACAAGCCACATAAATGAAATTTTTGAGGAAAGCTTTCGAGCTCGAATTAGAGAAGAAACAGGACAGGACCCGCTTATAGAAAATGTGCGTAGAAAAAAATGACATGGTATGGCCATGTGCAAAGAACTCCGATCAGCAGACTTCCATAAAGTATTTGGAAGGCAAAGACTGAGAGAAAACGACAACGAGGACGTCCGAGGAATAGTAGGAGGACTTCATATCGGATCTGGCAAGAAACAGGAGAATCGCTCTTGATGAAGTCACGGAGTTGGCAACGGATAGAGACTTAAATACCTCTTTATGTATCCAGGCTGCCCCGAGACAGTATTGTAAGTGGGTTAAAGAAGAAGTTTCGTTCACAATTAACATGGAAACGCATTTCTGGTGGATGTAAAACTCTAACTAATTTAATATCATAACGAATTAAGTGTATTTTTCACCTATAACACCTAAAAGATGCATCCTAGGGAAATAGTTATTATATAAGAAATTAAATAACATTAAATTTTGTGACGAATGAATACAATAACATATTGATTTGATTAATCATCGTGTCGTAAACCGTAAGTCGTTACTGAAAAAACGAAATTTATTTACAAATTTTGCCAATATTGAAGTATAGTACGGCTTATTAAATACGGAAATGAATTTATGACGGTCCTAAAACTGTTACCAAGCAGCTAATTAATTGGATCAAATAATAAATCTGAGATTTTAATTAGAATAGGTCTTTTTTTCGTCTAATCGGTGGATCCTATTAAAAAAATAAAGGTATAATGAAAGAATTAAAGAACAGTAAACATTTTTTTTAAGTCAATATACAAATAGAACAGTTTTTTTTTTACGCCAATTCCACTTGACCAAATTAGTACTTCATGGTGTTCATTCCAAGAATAATTTAATGATTTTTAATTTTTTTTTAAATTTAAGATCTATCGTTAACGACTTAAAAATGAAAAATGATCTAACAAATAATTCTATAATTCATTACTTAATAAAATTAATTAGCTGCTTATATTATTTTAAGACCAACCAGAAATGCGTTTCCTTGTTAAGTTTGGATACATAAGCAGCACTACTGCTCAGTTTCGGCAAAATATTAAAATAAATTTATCGTTCATGACTGCTAACGGTTTACAACAAACCACTTATCCAAATTAATAGGTTGTACTTACTCGATGCAGAAAGATTTTTAATTTATTATGTAATAACTGTTGCGCATAAATGCACCGTTTAAGAGATATAGGTAAAAAAATAACTTATTCTTATATTTATTTAATTAATTACCTAATTAGTAAGTTTTATGGCAACCAGAAATACGTTTCTATGTTAAGTTTGACAGAAACGAATTTTAAGATTATTTTTAGATGTATGTTGTATGTAAGCAATGGATTTCTTGCATAGGGCCTTTTCACCTTTTTATTGTGTGTTATTTAGTGATATACGAAAAATATAAAATTATTGTATAACAATTTTTAGTGTTTTTGTTTCAATAAACTTTTGAATATTATACATTCTATGTTAAAAACATATAAATGAATAATTATGGAGACTAAAACCTCAACAGAAGATAAAAATATTAAAATATATTAGGAGGTTATTATTGAATGATTCAAAATTAGATTTAAAAAAAAATTAAAATCTGTACCACTAAAAACTATGTTTAAGGGTTAAGGATGCAGTAGTTTGTAAGGAAGTACTGTTCCTAGACCAACGGTTGTGCAAGGGGGTGCTTTGGTCAGAATCACGCTCGACCGTCAGATTTTTATTCAATTAAGGGACCCAATTCATGAGGTTGAGTAGACCCTAGGAAGGCTCCAGAACCCTCAGGGTTGACTCATGGCTACACTATAAGAGAAAACAATTTTCAACCAAGCCGGATTCGAAGCCGGGTCCTCGCAGTTAGTAGCATTGTGACTTACCACATACACATACACCGTGCGCCCTCAAAATTAGATAAGACTACAAAATAAAGGAAGAAACATCTAGACTGAAAATCCAACCAGAAATTACGAGTCATAAAACATCAAAAATAAATTAAAAGAAAATACAAACGAATATAATAACAATGAGATTTAATAAAAATGTATTTCACTTATTTAAAATAAAGAACTAATAGAACCTAATACAAATGAACGATTCATTATATTAACAAATCGTTACACCCTTCACCTTCGATCCAATCTAAGATAATTCATTGTTTGTTAGACCATCGCAATTCTTACTCCACAACATGTTGCGATATGTGTGTATCTCCAGGCAGAGAATAAACAGCCATGATATGATTTACCTATTGCAATAAGGAAAAGAAACCTTGTCCTTAAATATTTAAATTTTTAGTAATGAAATCTCTTGAAAAAGCTGAATAAAGTAATTATTATTTTGAAAAATTTTAATTGGAATTACAATATAACGATAATTTTATCTAAAATGGTTTCAATATTTTTTTTTTCAAGTCTCAGGGGATGATGGGAAATCGGGTTGAGGGGGACACTTTTTACTACATTGGTAATGAATTCGAAAAGGAGGCTGAGGAATTGGATATTTTGGAAAAGAGTAATATCCTGTGTCATTCTAATGGTGAATATTTCAATTTTAATTCAATAAATAAATATATATATATATTTTCTTCTAGGCCCCATGGGTGCACGTAAGGAGGAAGTTATGAACACCGCTTGAAGGTAGCCTTTTGTTCTGCATTCTAGTAATGCATTTTAAGAGGGAGCTGGAAAAATTTGTTAATTTAGGAAGGAGTAGTCTGCATTTTGTGTTATTCAATTTAATGTAATTTAAGAGGGGAAAAATGATAAAGATCTGATCATTCAATATTTTAATTTTGTTTTTATTATACCACGAATTTAATAATAATAATATTCTTCATTTATCCTGGGATTGATCCCTTTAGAATAACATATAGGCGTCAAAATTAGGCTTTAAAGACTTACAGTAAAGTACAAAATAAAAATGAAATTAAAAAAGTCATAAAATATAATAAAACAATGAATTTAAAAAGATAAATAAAAATAGAATATAGTTTTATTTTATGTCATATCATAAAACATAAGATGACTAACTTCTGATAATAAATAAAAAGGAAAACAAATGATAAAAAATCAAATACAATTAAACTAAAAATAATAAATCGAAAAGTACAGTTTCTGCTAATATACATATCTACAAGTATAAACGAAAATCTGAAACATTAAATACAGAATATATATATAAACCTTGTTTGAAACTTAATTTACAATTAATTATGCGGCTAAGGAAAACAATTTTTATCAAAATCGTGTCAAATGGACTTAAGGTCATCTCATACATATAAAACAAACAACAATCATGAGATTTTGAATCTATTGTTTCCCCGTAGACAAAGCAAATAGGATTTTTTTCGTAAACATAAATTTCTTTCTGAAAGTAACTAAAAATTCAGGAGTTGTTTACATTGAGTGATGATAACAATATGCTACGCCGTAAATATCAAATCTGCTTTTGATAAGGTATGCCGGACCAACATTTATAGCAAATTAAAAGGCGAATTCCTTCCTGTCAAGGACCTGTTCAGAATTCAGATAAATACATTTGGATGCCTGTAGTGACCAATGGATGACGTTGATTCCAACATGTAGAGACCTTACATTGAAATAGATGAATTATTAAGATCCATCGTAAACTTACTTCGCACGGTTCAGCAAGAGCCACCCACAAAGCTCGAATACATAGAAGTAATAAATAAAGGTCCAAATCGGGTCTAACCCAGTAGTGTCTAGATGCGGCTGTACAAATCAAATATCTTAAATAGCAAGAACATGGACTATTTTTTAATTATCTTGCAATAAAATATCTTAGATATGCTTAATAAAAAACTTGCAATGCCACTAATAATCGCTGCCTTCATATCACCTCGGGATGGCAGCAAATCATTCTTTTTATATTTAAAATAAATCTTGTATATATTTAGATAAAATATTTAAATTAGCAAAACATTTTTTTTTTCCCATTAATTGTGACATAAAAGCATAACAGTTACCTGGAGATCCATTGTCATGGATATATGCTAGATTGTAGACGCCTCCATCTTCGAGCCTGCTGAAGCCAGTCAGCTTCACGTCCTGGCTGGTCTCTTCTGGATTCTTAGCCATTTCCTCGTTCAATTATTCTGCGCCAGATAAGACCATACTGAATAACTCACGTCTTAACAAATATAATTTCGTGCCCCCTGAAAAAAAAATTAATAAATGTAATTAAAAAAACTAATAATACATTAGATATAACTAAGGGCTATAAAAGAATAATTTTTTTCGTATTATATTCTTCATTTCTTCCTGATATTTAGTAAGAACTATAGAGAAAAATCGAACTAATGAATGTTCATACTATTTTCTTCATTTTTTTCTGAATATAGAGAAACAGTACAGACAAAAATTACAAATATTATTTATTAACATTATTATTTAAATTACAAATATTAGAAAGACGGCAGGCCAAGTGGGATGAAATTTCTGCGAGTAATTTAAAAGAAATCAAAAGATCAGTAAAACCATGGTCGACATCCTACCGCAACAGCCGCAGAGAAGTTGTTCTAACCCGCTTGAGAATAGGTCATACCCTCCTCACGCACTCTCACCTGATCAGAAAACTGCCACCTCCAACGTGCAAATATTGTCAGTCCATTCTCACGATTAAACATATTTTTTAAGAATGTACTCACTATTTGCCAACAATAAACAGGATAGGACTGACCCCAAATTTATCAGAAGCTCTCACAAATGAGAAAGATAAAATTACATTAATGTTTGAATTTTTAAAAGCACATCACCTTATTTCTAAATTATAACTCCTCTTCGATTTTAATTTTTTTTTTAATTTTATTTATTATTAATTTTTACAAAAGTTTTAGCATGCCAATGGCGTTGATGACCAGAGGGTTTTACGCCTCTAAGCAACAATAAACAAACAAACAAACTACAGACAAAAATAGAACTAATGAATGTTTAGCATTAGCTGTTTATCAGTGGTAACGTGCAGAAATGAAAAGTACAATTTCATTCTAAAAAGAAATATACTACATACCGCACTATAACAGAATAAAAGCAACAAGTATATATTGCTATACACTATGATATAATATACATTGCTATAATTGCTTTACACAATAAGTACATATGTAAGAATTGGACTCATGCCTAAGTTGTAGCACTTGCGGTAACTATCTATAAATACGGATATTGTGTGGATACCCTGTTTACATGCGAAACCTACCCTTAATATGATGAGTTAAAAAATTGGCGGAGCTAAAACAGCTGACTTAATAATAAACTTCAACAAAAGTTGCACAAATGAATCAAGAAACGTTTTAATGTAAAACTCTAGATAAAGCCTTTTTCTAATTAACAAATAGTCAAAACAAAATATATGCCCATTTTTATCGCACAATCACAATAAGGTTTTGCAGTTCACTGTCGTGGCGTATACATTTGAGAGATAGTCATTGTTATGACAGGTATAGCATAACATATCGTTATCGTGATGGTTAACTTTGGTTGCTCTAAGGTTAATAGCAGCGTTATTTTATTTTTAATTAGTATTGGAATAATGTTTCTAAAAGGCTTTTTCTTCATAAATGGTCGAGAAATGAGAAAATTTTAATGGGCTACTTACTATTTTGGAAACAACGTTGTGAAAATTATTTTTAATTCATTTTTCGATTAATAAGGTTCATTAATAAAAACAACAAAACAAAACAATTTTTTTTTGTTTTGCTGTTTAAAGTTTAGCAAAACCTTCCTGCATTATACAAAAAAGTAGGTTACACATACTACATTGCATCATACGCATACCCTTCTATATCCAACCATCGAACAGAAGTCTAACATCAGCCGGGAGACAAGCCTTCTCATGATAGTCAACATCGATCAATGCAGCCATCAATCAAAGTACTGCAAGATTGAAGCAAAGCTTCAGCAACTGCAAGTTGATAATAACGTTGCTGCACCCATTTACCCTCTGTTCGATTAATCAGGTTTTGTAAGGATTATTGATATCATATTCTAGATATTATCTAATAGTATTCATTAGTGTTTGATACCTACAGAGTACAAACATATTACAACAAATACCTAAGTAGAGTAAAGAAGATATTCAAGTAAACAAATGAAGAATTTCATAACAACTTAATACATTTACCTTATTCTGAAAAATATATATATTTTTTTTCGGCCAAGACTCCCATTGGAGTCCTATACTGCGCCTAACCATGGTTGGGGGTCAAAGTTCTCCATTTTGTGGGACCCGCCACTCAATGAAAAAAGTCAACGTCCCACGTCGGATTTAAACCGGCACTGGCAATAGACATCAAATTGGTAAGACTGTGTCTTAACCACTGAGCTATAGGCGGCCCTGAAAAATAATTTCTTTAGACCGATAATTCATAAACAGTGTCATTAATGTGGAGTTTTTTTTTCTTCGCAGTTCAAGTAAAAAAAATTCTAAAAGCTTGCAATTAAATTATTTATATAATGAATAACCAAGGCAGTATTACTCTTTCTTAGACCCTTGATAATCCATCGCAAGATTACTAATTACTTCATTTTAGAGTTCTATCGAATTCATCTCTTTGATCTGCAGGATTAAAAAGATTCTTACCTTTATTCTATAAGTGTTTTCAAGGTAACAGGTTCGTTTTATTTTATTTTATTCCCTATCTTTATTTTACCACCCCTTTTTACTCAATTTTTCTTGCCCACGTTATTAGTTATGCTCACCATATATTATTGTTGTTTTCAATCTAATCTTTTTTTTTTTCTATTCATTTCTTTTGTTAGACTTTACTTATATTTTGCCTCTTTATCAATTATTATGGTTACATATATTTTCTTTCTCTCAATTTTCTTTTTCTTTCCATATTTCAATTTTTAAATTATTAATAACTAATATATTCATACTTCTTTGCATTATATCACTTAATCTTTATTTTATTTTCTTAATTATGTTATTGTACCTACTTATTCAATTACCTATGAATACATTTTATTTTCTACTTCTCTCATCACTTCATTTTATTAATTCTGTAAAATTATTCACTTTATGTCATTCTGCTTATATTTTGTTTTTTATTTTCTATACTAATTGGTTGTTATCTTGTTCCGTTCTTAGTCCTGATGAAGGCTAGAAACTCTAGCCGAAACGTTGGCACAATTAAATAAGTTACATCAACTTATTTGTGTTTCATTTTGACACCACCCCCAACCATCTTCTCCTCTTACCGTATATTCTCTATCATTTTTTTAGGTTCATTACTTTGTGTATAACGAGGTTGTGATGTACTTATAATCGAAGATTTTAATATGTTTTTTTTAAAATAAATTCTCCAATAATTGTTTTCAGAAATATAAATGATTATAATATTCAAAAGTTATTTAAAAATCGAACGAATTAATTGATCCATTAAATTTTTAAAAAAATCAAGATATCCTTTGGAGCTAATAGCAGTTAGGAAAAAAAACTAATCGGTCTGCTTAGGAGATATAATCTTTGAAATGATGGATACTGTTCTGAGGATTTATCCACCTCCCATCCATTAGCACAATTACCCACAACATGTACTTACACTAATGACGGCATTTCGATAATTGGTAATCCGACCAATTGGGTCAGCTGCCCACTCGATGGGCCGATGACGTACATCTTAGTAAAAGTGCAAGAACACATCGGGGTCAGGAACAGGACTTTCTTTAGACTACTCAATTCGCTGGATAGTAGTATCCAAGGACTTCCCTTGTTTTTCCAGAGGAAACTGGTCTCAAGGCTATACAATACCATGGTTTTTAAACTGGAAAGCTTGATGAAGCACGAGGATGATCTGGTGCTTATTTCTCTACTAGCATTTATAGAACAATTCTAGTCTTGATATTCGAAAAATTGAAAATTTTCTTTTCGATTTCTGGATAATAAAGAGGAATTGCTACGCTGAATAAATTCTTCATCTCTTTGAGTATATGGAAATTTAAAATGCATAATATTTTAGATAAATATATAATTACTGACTTTAAAATATCAAATAAAATTAAACATCATGAGTCATTCATTACCTGGAAATACTTAAATTACACTTCCTTATATCTCAATAATAAAAATTCATAATATCGAGTTGCGAAATTTATACATACTTAGTACCATAGTACCTTCACTTTTAACTGAAAAACATTTAATTATAATAGAGGAGTGCAGAGTGAGGAACTGAAAAAGTGCTTTTTGGGAAGCGAAAAAAAAAATTTTAATAGAAAAGATAATCTTTCAAAACTGTGCTGTTATTCTGCACTTCCATTTAATCATTATGGTTATCTTGTTTTTGTTATTAGCTCTAATAAAGGCCTGAAATTCTGGCCGGAATGCCACTAATAAAAAAAGTTTCATCTTCTCCTCATATTCCAAATTAATGGATTATATAAATTAATGAAATAGGAAAATTAATTAAAACATGATCCAAGAATGTCAGGTCTAATACTAGACCAGTTGTCCCTGGAATGCCCCTTCTACTGCAGCCTGTAGGTCATAAAGCTGCACTCGTTTGTAACCTACGTGGTCAATGATTTCTATGCAATATGTCATCGTGTTTCACACTTTTGATATCTCAAAAATAAAACGAACCGAGGTATCAAAAAGATTACTTCAATAAGCTATTATGAAAACTACATAAAAAATAAAATTGGATGTATATATTTATTTTAATCTGTATTAGAAACATTTATGAGGTGTAGTTAGTTGACCGTAGATTAATGATTGGAGAAGTTTGTCGTGGGGTACGGTCAGCAAAGAACAACATAAATAAACAAAACCATATTTATTTATTTTATGCCGACGTTTTGACCTGAGTTTCAGGTCTTCATCAGGGGTTGTGGCGTAAAATGTAGGCTAGCAACTGTTGCTAGTCCAGTCATAAGACATGAAACTCAGGTCGAAACGTCGGCATAAAATAAATAAATATGGTTTTGTTTATTTATGTTGTTCTTTGCTGACCGCACCCCGCGACAAACTTCTCCAATCATTAGAAACATTTATCAAATAGAAGCTAGTTGTCTAATTATTATAATAAACAACTTATAATATTAGTTTCGACATTCGATTAATCTTAAAAAGCATAAACTGAAACATTAATTATTTTATTATATATTGAATGATTTTAACGTGTGTTTAAAAAAAAAAAAATCTATTATTTTATATATAATCTTATCACTTCTTCGAGACTGGTTTTAATATTTAAATAAAATATATATAAAGCCCGTAACCAACATAAATTGGATTTTGACAACATAATATTTTTACATAACGAAAATAATACGTTCAAAAGAAAAAATATTTAAGTCTATTTATATAACAGACTATATTAATTATACAGTTAATTTTAAAACAGATACAAGAAATTTTAAACAACACTATGCAGACATTTTAAGTAAAATTAGTTTGCGAATAATAAGGTTAAGTTTTATGTTTGTTTTTTTCTTATTTATTGACATTTACAACTGTATATACATAAAAATACATCCACTAAGTTTGATGTAAGATAATAATAGGCATGTAGAGAAACTACCCATTGGCATTAAGATCCTATAATGCGCCATAACGGCTACTAAATCCAAGGAACCTAGTTTGAATCCGGCTGGGCAGAAAATTGTTTTTATCTTTGGAACTTTTAAGGTTAATATCCTAAATTAAATTAAATTAATTTAAATTAGAAGGTCCCGTGGCTATTTTCTTTTTAGACGCCTCGGAGGATTATAAGGGATTGTTGTGGATGAAAGATTAAGAATTAATGGGTTAGAATGGTTAAGGAGTTTGGAATGAAAATACGCATATCTGTTTTGGGCCAAATCTGGAACAAATGGGATGTTAAGGTCTTTGTGAATGAGTTTATTTGTAACGGAATAAGGAGCATAAAGAATTTTACGTAGGATTTTGGATTGTAAGGATTGGATGCGGGAGGAATTTGATGGAGTCCCAGAGCTCAATTCTATATGTCCATATTGGTCTGATTATCGTAGTGTATACAAATTTTTTGTAGTGAATGGGAAGTTTAGAGCGTTTGTCAAATAAGTGTTGTAGCAATCGGAATCTATGGGCAGTTTCTTATCGTTTCAGTCTTGTGTGTGGGTTTTCAAAATTTAAATTATAAGAAAAGGATATTTATCAAAGTTCAAAGAAATTTATGTTTTATATTTACAATCCATTCCTTTTTTTTTGTATTTATATGTCTTATTTTTAATTGATATTGATATGTTACTTTCAGCTTTAGTATACTTACATTCTAATTACTTTATTATTATCAATGTTTCTATTATATAATAGACGCCTGTGTACCCCTATTTATTCTAATTATTGTATCCATTCTTTTAACTTTATTTCTTTTTTGTATTCTATCTGTGCATATTTATATATTTTTTTAAATATAATTTCTCCCCCGTCCTATAATGTATATCATCATTTAGTGGTTACCTATTTAAGTATTTTCTTTAATTTTCTATACTGTTTACCTTAAAATATTTTCAAATGTAGCATACTTTAACTGCCAATCCCCACTCTTCTCTATACATCCTGTCAAACAATTCACTTTGGCTCTGACTTCTAGTCTGTATGGTATTCTTATTCCCCTTTCTATCCATCTCTTAGTTTGTACTTTAATTTCTATTTCTTCTTTTCATCTGTTATTATTTTTTTACCATCTTCCTTTTTTTATTACATTCGGTCAACCATCGATCTACCAGTAAATTAAAATGATTAGGAAAAATAATTATTTATAAATATAGAAATGAACGACAAAATAATAAAGAAATAAAACAATATTCAATATTATCGGTCATAGTATCATAATGGATACATTTAAAAAATAATGTGTGGTGCATAAAAATGTTATAGCCTTTAGGGAAAAATCAGTGATTTTATTTTGTTTTCTTTTTTCAATTAGGAAGTGTGAAATTAACAATTACCTTAAAAATTATTACTTCCCCATTGAATACTAAATGAGGAAAGTGGAGTTTAGTCACGTGCAATAGAGTCCAACAAAGCAATGTGCCAAATGAGAAATATCCAGAAATATTATACTGAGTTACTCTCCTTAGATAATTGAGTACGTAATAGTCTAGAGATTATTTAAAATAAAAGCAACTAGCATACATAACATATTTTAATAATTTATATTTAATTATTCATTTAACAATTATTATTTTGTAACATTTTGTTAATCTTATAAAAAATTTGTTTCAATACTAATAATATACATAGAATTCATAAAATTATAACACTAATGTACTTTTTAATAATAATAATAGGTTAGAAAAAACTTTTAGAAATTTTAGTTTATTTTCTTTTCTTGAATCTTTATTAGTACGCAAACCTTAGTAGGAAGCTCACATGTTGAGCGATGTGGTACCGTAGTTGTCTTTATATGCGGTTTGTGAAAATAAGAGATTAAATTAAATTAAAAAAAAAATTAGTATGTACATATGCGTGTGGCTCTTGACAAAGGAAAGCTATGAACCGGATTGTGGCTCCTTTTGGTCTCATATGCTTTCCCTGTCATGGGATATTGGCTATTCCAATAGCCCATTAAAAACAGGCATCAAATTCTTTTCCTGAAGAACTTTCTAAATTGACTGGGAATAGATGGGTGCTTACACTGCCAATTTTCGTTCCCAGCAGCCAAGTTCAAAGGTTAGTAACCCCATTTAACAGGTAATAGAGATGTGAGGAGTGGCAACTTAGTTTCCCCGTGGGTTGGACCGCGAGAATAAACATTTAAGGAAGACGTGTACACGTATGCATATGCAATTTATTACTAAAACGAGATATCCAACTTTAAAACCTAATGAATATGTACGAGTCTACTGTTATATAGGGTATATACTATTTTTTTAACACGAACCAGATTTTCATAAAATGAGAGGATTTCATTCAAAATCGGTTTAAATTCATGCAAACCCATACAACTTTGAAGAAATCCTCCCCTAATTATGATCTAGAACTAAAAAGTCAAAGAAATAAAAATATAATATAAATATAAAGCAAATTAGAAAACCGACTAAACTAGTTTTGGAATCTGAAGCCTCTATTGGGCCCGTGAAATAATAAGTTGTGCCAAGAGGAACAAAATTAGGCCATATATAAATTCCGTTGAACACCCTATAGAGATTGAACAATGAGAAGAAAGAAAGTAAAATTTATTCTGGAAGATTCTTATTAACTTATCTGAACATCTTTATTATTCAATGTTTAGGCGCTTGAAGAATTTTTTCCAAAATTAATATTTTTCTCAATTTAAGTTTATTCTCCTGAAAAATATCTTAATATGTTATATCCTACAATTTATATTTTATTACTAATCACATTATCTAACTGATAATGACACGAATTTATCAGATACTTTACATACATTTTTATAATTCCTTGTGGTATAGATATAATCATACTGTCTAAGACTAAAAAAAGTTACTCAAAAATATATTAAATAATTACAATTATTAATTATAAAATGCATACTTTATTTTTGTCTGAAAAAATTGGTGATGTTTTGGCCAATACAGTTTATGATAATCAGGACTGATATGAAAAGAGAATTGAAATTTATATTTTACTTATCCTGACAGATATATTCTGTAAATATGTTCTTATAATATTCTTTATACACAACATGAACATCCAAACGATAAAAAAAGTAAACATCACTATCAAAATACAGTAATGAAACACATCAATAAATGTTTTAGCGAATTCTAAAATAACATTTATCAAGTTTATATGTTATCCAAGTAATATTGGTTTTTGTCAACACAATTTAAATATAAACAAAAAACTGGTTTACAATATTTTAAGAAAAGAAAAAGAATAGTCTATTGACATTTATCCTTATTTGTTACGAATAGATCCAGGAAGAAACGTCCTTTTTATTTCACTGGCATTGGCCTTTTATAATCTCTGCTTAAATTTATAAAACTATATCGATTATTAAGTGTTAATAACACCGGGCGATAAATACTACACAAAAAACGACTTTCCCGTTTGTTTTTTTTTAAATAGTTTACGCGGGACTACTTTAACCGTTCTTCCGAATGTTGTTCTATATTATTATCATAGAAGCAGTATGGAAATTTCCAGAGCGTTATATTGGTATGGAAACCATAAAAAACAACTAAAATTCCTTTGACAACAATAAAGAAAAGTTATTTCTTTTTTTTATTTCTATATTGACATTTACAACTGTACATAATGATACATCCAGTAAATCTGATGTAAAATCATAATGGCATGATACAGACGAGAAACTACCCAATGGTAGCACTCTAATATTTCTTCATTAGAAGGTCTCGTGACCATCTTCTTTTCAGGCGCCTCGGAGAATTGTCAGTAATGATAGAGGAAGCAAGGTTAGAAACTAGTGGGTTTGGATGGTTAGGTAGTTATTATTGAAAGATTGATATCTGATTTGGGCTAAATCGTTTACATATGAAACTTAAGTTCTTTGTGGATGATATTATTTGTGACAAAGAGGCATTGAGGATTTTACGAAGGATTTTGGATTGTAAGGATTGGATACAATAGGAATTCGATGGTTTAGTGGATCCTCAAAGTTCAACTCTGTCCAAATAGGTCTTATTTTAGTCATGTAGATCAGTCTTTCGTAATGAATTAGAAGTATAAACCGTTTGTACATAGTATTCTTCTGGAGTATATTATCTTTCGAATATTGATTTTTTTTTTAAGTGATAGGGTTCCATAGCATTTTAATTTTCTGTTTCGGAGGATTATCCTCTAAAATATCTTGGCTGATATATTCCAGTAATTCAACTGCATACGCTCCAAAAGGGCGAACTGTTCTAGGGTTATAATAAAGACTGCTGTTTCCAGAAGTGGATTACCTCAGCCTAAACCCTACCGTCCATCGGTACACCACATTTTTACTTTTCAATAAAGAAGTTTTTAGGGTTGCTATCTTCGAACTTAGTCCCTTTTTTTCCAGTCGTGCCTCAGACATGACAATTTTTCCGTCCCAATATTTTTAAAACCGGTTCTGCTGAGACGAGGTCGGCCTCATTTGGGTTTTTTTAACGATGGCGATATGCTTGTTCTTTATCGGGACCATTCGGAACCGTCTATACACGTTCACAATTACACGTCTTGAATAAATTCAAGAGAAAAGTGACTCTCGCAGGTATTCTCCTTTCGGATATATCCAAGAGGTGACTTGTCTTTAGAAAGTTAAGAGAACCATTATTAAAGCAGACACTGAAAGCTGTACCGCTTTCGTGGTCATTGGACGAGATTTATAGCCGGAGTAACGCGAGGAACTCGGCCTGACACATATAGCAACTGGTATCGTGATAGGATTAGCAACGAGCTATTGGAACTTGGGTCGTAAACGGGTAATGACTGTTATTAAACTGAAAGCAGAAATCATAGTGACAAGAACTGTTACTGCGACGAAATGAATTAGCAATATTTGCCAAACATTTGTAGAATAATCATCCGATTTAATTTAACATTTTTATTTATGCTGATGGAAGTTCACAACAAAAAATAATAATTACAAAACATTTTATTAATCACTTCATTCGTCATCCTATACGTATCCATTATCATCGATCGCGCCTCGTATAGATTCACAAAACTTAATATCTTTAACCTGTAACTGATACCGTCAAAGTTTTTATCAGTCCATATGTCAACTGGAAACACGCCTTAAAATCAACGACTCGAGCTATTTTAATTGTTTTTAGCTAAACATAGAGAGGGATAATTCATGCTTCATATGTATGTACACCTTCCTACTATATCCCATTTGGGCAGGTCAAGGAAAGATAGTAAAGCAGTATATGTAAAAAAAATGAAGAAACAGTTTTTTTTTTTTTTAATTCTGACTTAATACATCAAAGAGTTCGCGATTAGGCTGAAAAATAATAAATGCGTGCAAGTCCAGCACGAACAAAATTACTTGCAGCAGCGCGCTAGGTGGCAGAACTATTTGGCAATGAAAGAACTATTTCCCCTTTATAGTACGCGTAGGTTTAAAGCCAGTGATGTCATCCATGGGTAGTAAAATTTAATGGTTGCGAGTCGAGAGAAGCAATAATTGTTAATGAAAAACGATCACTGCAAAAGATGATAAACTTTGCACATTCGTCGACGATTTTATTCTAAGACGGGTATGTCTTGTTGGATCATTGTTGCCTTAATTGTGAATTGAAGTGTGAAATTTTGAATTAATAAAAAAATTGTGAATTGAATTAATTGAAAAGTGGAACAAACGCAACATTGGAACCTATGGTGAAATTTGATCAAATTTTATGGTAGAGTTTGGAATGGTGGAGAAACTAAAAAAAATAATCTAAAGTTTGTTTGCTATCCTATAAGATAGAACGGATATCCGCTGCTGGAACATAAAGATTTGAGGGAGTCATATGGCATTCTAATATTCACGAAAAAAAGTATAATTCAGAACTCTTTTGTTTTTAATTCAGCAAAACAAAATTAGAAATTGGAATAAGTTGTGCATTAACTCCGAAAAATTTTCTTTTTTTATTATTAAATTTTTATAATCATTTTTTAAAGGTTGACTTTCAAAGTGGTTTCGCATTTCAAAATTTATTAATCACAATATCATCTTACTCGAAACTTGTTAGTAAAACACAACCAAGGTTTGAATAATAAAAATGAGATTGAATGAAATAAACTTACAAAAAAAATAAAGAAAAATATTGTAGGTAATCAACATATCTGATAAGGCATTCAAAAAAATGTTGTAAAATAATAGTCTAATCCACAGCAGAAAAAAAGTCTTGTCGACTGCTCAAAAAAATATTTTTAAAAATCGAAATAAACTGAATAAAAAAAGAACTAATAGCCATTACAATTTCGGGATGCTATCTAAAAGTAGTAAAAACAAACTTAAAAACCAGCTGTACTTAAATATTTAAATGAGTTCAAGTTCACAAATATTTTCATTGTTTCTATTTCTCCCACATAAATTCTATCTCCCTTACTGTTGGAGGTGTGAGGGAGATACGTTTTGAAAATCACATTGTAGTGGACCATTCCATATTAGTCCCATATCATCAGCTTATAGATTATCGAACTCCCTTATAATCACACAAATAAACCGTAATATAACATGGATTAAACTCACATTTTAGGAAATATTCCGGTGTGAGGGAGATAGGAGGAGAAATGACTCTCATTAATCACTCTCATAAAAACACACTCACAAGGGAACTTGAGCTAAAGGTTCTGTGGAATAGATTATCCTCGTTTTGGTGTGAATCCTGTACAGTGTTGGCGCTCAATTTAATAAAATGTGAGTGGAATAGGTTGCATCTATGGGACAGGTAGCTTATGGATAATAACTTTTTTTCTATCCGACTAATAGTACAATATATCTTAAAACACATAATTAAAATCTTCTAGGAGATATTAGAAAAAATGAGGTTAAAGGTCACTCACAGGTGAGAGAGATAGATATTAACATTTTAAATTTGGTCTATAACACTAATGCCTGTTGAACAGATTCGATACTTAGGACTCCATCATGACAAGAGACTTACTTGGAATCCACACACGAGACTGAAACGACAAGAAACTGCTCGTAGATTCCGATTGCTACAACACTTACTTGACAAACTATCTAATCTTCCCATTCACTACAAAAAATTAGTATACACTACAATAATCAGACCAATTGGACATATGGAATTAAGCTCTGGGGCTCCACCAAACCATCAAATTCTTTCCGCATCCAATCGTTAAAATCCAAAATCCTACGTAAAATCCTTGATTACGTAACAAATAAACTCATTCCCAAAGACATTAGCATCCCATTCGTTGCAGATTTGACCCAAAACAGATATGCGTCTTTTCATTCCAAACTCCTTAACCATCCTTACCCATCCTTACGCATTAATTCTTAATCTTTCATCCTTAACAATCCCTGATAATCCTCCGAGGCGTCTGAAAAGAAGATGGCCACGGGACCTACTAATTTAAATTAATATTTGAAGTACCACCAATGGGTGGTTCCTTCCCAAGATCTTCAAGTGTATATGAAACATAATACATATTTACCTATTGTATTATTTTGTACAGTTGTAAATTACATTAAACAAATAATTAAAAAATAAAAATGGTCTATAAAAAAATTGATACAGAAGTAAAAATTCTTGAACAAGCTGAGGTTATCTATTGACCAGTGGATGCAATTGAAATATTGACACTTTCACACAGTGAAAATCAAATTATTGTCTCATTGGGACTTAAATTTTGTCCCAAATGTCACCATTTGATTTGATCCTAGGAACACTGAGGAATGTAGTACACCTTTAGATAGAAATAAAAATATAAAATACCAACAAGTTTCCACCACTTGTAAGAATTCAGATAACAAACTCAAGAAGAAAATTAGGTCTCCTTCGAATCTCCGAAACCAAACAAAACTACTGATAGAAGTTGTTTTAGTAAAACTATTGGTTCCAAATAAGAGATTTGGGAACCGGTTGTGGTTGTGAGAATCAATGGGGTTCTCGTTCGAATTTTATTAGTGTTGATTATCGTCTCATCTGTAAGGGGAATAAAGGATTTCAGAAATTCTGACATTAAGAATAAACTATAGGCTATTTTTCTTTTAGTTATTTTTGAACGCTTAAAAACCTTTGTTCTTATTTATTGAATAATTTTTAATTTATTTATAAAAAAATTTATAGAGATTGCTAGTAACCCTGGCAACATTGTGTTAAAAAGAATTTGTATGAGTTACCTCCACTAGAGGCTTATTTACCAATAACTTAAGGAGCATTCGATACTATCTCATTTCGACATCTACAAATATTTTTTAAAATTTATTTTATACCAGATCGGCTTGGTTGGCCTTACATGGTTGATATAGCCGTTATATTATTTTTTAAATATATTATATGGCGGTTAGAGTCTCGTACAAAAGACACCCCGAACTATATACAATGTTATAATTAAAAGGGAAAAACAGATAAAATAAATAGATAACAATAATGCTTCTTAATAAAAGAGAAAAATAAAATTAATAACACAAAATAATGATATTGTTGATAACACAAATAAGTAAAAACGTATTTCAATAGTGCTGAAGTTTCGGCCAAAATTTTAGGCCTAAAATTATGACCGAAACGTTTTACTTATTTCTAAATAAGTTCTACTTATTTCTGTCCTTCACTGACCGCACTCCCAGACATATTCTGTTAATAATACATCCGCGGTCAACAATTAACATCGTTTATTAATTAATTATTTTTTTATTCTCTGACTTAGATACTGTCCGCCAGTTTATTTTAATTCCAAACCAGTTTCTTTCTCCGACAAAGTCCGGTATCTTGGTCTTTTCCTAAGCAGAAGACTAACGTGGAATCCACAAACTTGTCTTAAAAGGCAACAACGTAACCGATGATTTGGACAATTATATAGACTGCTAAATAGAAAATCTCAGCTTTCAGTAAACAAGAGATTAATACATTATCAGACAATAATAAATCCTTTTTGGAATTATGGACTATAACTGTGAGATACAGCTAAAAACTCTTAACATCAAATGTGATCGATCCTAATAGTCATCCTTACTATGTAACCAACAACACCTTACATCATAACTTTTATTTATTTTATGCAATTACTCTAAATTTCGGTCCACACAAATATACTTTGGACCCACAGAAGCTTTGTCCAGCTTGTAATTGAATGGCTCTGGAGGATTGTTTCCATTTTTTTGACAAATTGCCCCGCGTATCATGAGAACCGAATCCGATACATGCCGAATTTCTGTCTGTACCCTCAGGATTGGACCTTAAACTGTTTTTATATATGTAACCCAAAACCTTTTGCTTAGAGGCGGTCACCTATCGTCCAAATAGAAGGTATAGTTTTTGTTTTTTAATATTAATAAATATGAAGTGATGTTTTTGTTTTACTGTTGGATAGCCTAACTTGGGTATATTGTTTGTTATCAGTTTATATAAACGATCTTTAACTCATCAGTTTTGTAAAGTTACTACAATTGATTATCTATTTCATGTATTTCACAGGATAACTCTATTTGTACGCGGGTTGCTCCATAAACAAATAAATAAATTGTTAACTTTTATTTATTTATTTCTTCAAAGGCAATCAGCGAAGGTGATGTTTGCCTAGTTATCTACAGGTGACCAACCTATTCTAGCCAAAGTGTGGTGGAGAATCAAGTTTTCCAGTTTGTGGGACCACTACTTAATGAAAGATGTCAACGCACCCAGGCCGGATTCGAACCGGTGCCGCCCGTAGATCTCAGAACGATAGAACTAGGCCTAAACATCTGAGCTACGGACGTTTCCATCATAACCTAAGATCACTTGTATTAGACCTTATTAAATTTAAATTTCCCACATTCCATGAGAAACTCACTTATCACCCTATACCCCTAGCACAATCCCTATCTAGCAGAGCTCGGTTCGGGGTTCCCCAGACTGAATCTAAAAATTGTAAATAGGAGTGATTGTGTTTAAGACGTTATTTTACTTTAACTTTAAGTTTTTGTTATTGTTATTATTTAATTTTATATTTGTAAATACGGTGTGAATAAGCTCTAGTATTCCTATTACCATGACCTATAAATATAAGAGAGGATGTATCATTACACAATAAAATAAAAAAAAATATTGCTGACCTTACTTTGATATCCCTAAACACTCCTTTTCTACACTCTACATGCAAAATCAGACAGGTAACTAATTATCAAGAAAAACAAAATTTGCTTTTTGAAAAAATATAAATAAAATAAAATAAATTCCCCTTATTCCTTACAAACATGAAAAATATAATTTTAAACACAATAAAAGTTTTCCCGAGTTGAATCTGAACCAAACCGCAATCCAAGCTAATATGTTAGTTGTAATATATAGGTTATTTAGGTTATAATATATAGGTTTACAAATAGTTGATACATCAGCTATATGTAAAAAACAAATATAATACCTAAATACTACTCAAGCACCATCGACATATGTTCGGTAATACAGGAGAATAACAAAAGATGAGTTTTTCATCTTACAATTATTTTGAAAATAGGGAATCGTAAAAGTCATAAATAATGTCCAACTATTACTTATGTATTAATAATATATAGGAAAAAGATATTATCACGTACATCAGATCTAAAACAAAACATCTCACATCAACACCTAAAAAAGAAAATACTTAAAAAAATATATAAATATTTATATAAATAATTAGTTTGTTTATTTGTGTTTTTCTGCTGACCGCACCCCCCGACCATCTTCTCCTCTTAAAAGAATATAGATATACACATAACAGTACTGAATTGATTGACTCAAAATAAACCACGCTTCGACCATGGTTCCAATATTTACAACAGTAACAATTGTTCGATGTGTATATTGAAATCCCCCGGGCAAGATATCGATCGGCTCTTACTATACTATTGCTCTAACGCTGACTAAGAACGAGCGATGACAATTAAACATCTCCCATCTTTGTTTTTATTAACAAGCGGCCAATTGCACAGCGCTACCTTGAGAAAATGGAACGCCGGCTATGACAAATAGTCTTCCTAAATTGACAAGACTGAAAGCTTTGTATGTGAAGGACATGAATTATTGTCGTATGTATAACTACATTAAAAGCCTATGAATAAAATATTCTAAATATCCTCATAATAAAAAAAAAAGACTAATGCATCAGGTCTTATCGCTGATATCTTAAATAGCAACTGATGAAAAAAAATTGTATTTGACGTACTTCATAGATTGTATCGTAGACTGTGGTCTTATGACAACCCCACTAGTTACTAAAGTTAATAGTTTGCCCAAAGTTGAGAACCCCTGCGCACCACAATACCTTTGGAATACGTACATATCAAAATAAAACAAAAGCTTTTTTTTTTCAGATGTGCCACTATTTAAGCAACACAGCGTAAGCATTACCGCCATAAATAGTTCAATATATTGGAATATTCTAGATAATTACTGTTACGAGTTTATAGGACTTCTTTTCGCTGCTGAAGTAAGTGGTGCCTTCATTGTTCTACAATCCAGAGTGACCATAAGTCTTTTTATGCCCTAACCATAGCGAAAGGTTGGCTTGTCAATTATTTTTATTTATTTTTCAATTAATTGTTGACATTAATTGTTTGTCTTTGTTCGAAGTTTTACTTTTATTTACTAATTTATTTTGTGAAGGCATATGATTAAAATTTTAAAATACTAATGAATCCTAGATTGGCCTGTACCCGTTAAAAAACTTGTAAACATTTTAGAAATAAATGATTGTTGTCGTCTTGCTCTCCACGTTTCATTAACTCCATGTTGTAACTAGACAATATTTTTTTTTTTCCTTACCTCCTATTTATTTATTTATTTATTAAAACTATTACAATTATATATAGGACTTAAAAAAAAACTAAGAATTATATATAAACTATATACGTTTTATCTTGGTTTGCCTAAGATGTAACAAATTTGGTCCGCTGAAGGCGGTTTTTACATTAAGTGGCTTGATAGCCAGGGGCTAACATGGAATGGGGTGGGACCACTAGACAATACCACCTAAACTGGACTCATATCAACACCTCATAATGCCTCTCATAAACGGAGAAGGCAGACTAAAGTATATATAATACAATTGATGTATTATTTATATATATATGAATTATTACATTATTCTTAATGAAGGATACGAAATAAAAAATACTCTAAATCGAGGAAGATGAAAACCTGTATTTATTTAATTAGTGTAAACTTTTTCTTTCAAAAATTGATCACGTTGTCTTTTATTTCGTAATGGACCCAGGAAGTAAATTTTGGCCACTCCACTCATGCTAGAAATGATTATTATCCTGTAAGATAACTTGTGCTTCATTTCCAAGTTAGATTACATGAATATTATTTATTACATTAATTCATTTTTTAATATTTTTATATTTAGTAGTCTTTAATATCAATGAGTGATAGGAGTTCAAAAAACCTTTAAAAATTACACAAGGTCTTGTATGTAGATTGAATTTGTCTGAATATACCTCTACTCTAGATTATCCTACAAATTATCAGGGATCTCATCACTTATAAAATAAATTTTAAAAAACATAGAAAAGTAGTGTTTCCCAACTCATGAGCAAGGAATTGTATCCACACTCCTGACTTGATATCCAAAAATTAAGTAGCTTAAAAGTTCATTTTGAGTCACTTATATGCCCACATTACGTTACCTGGAAGTATGTTACATACTCTGTTGTTAAAAATATTGATATACCCTAAAAAGAAAATAATAAATTATATTTAATACAGAAACTGATCCAAACAATATTGATTTTTTCCTTTGTAATAAAATGATTGAACCGTCCATATTCTGTACTGCTGTCCTCCATAATAAAGTAATTATCCCAACTAGACCCGACACAATCGCGACTTCCCGGTAATTACGAATCCTTCCTCGTAATCACAAATATTTCCAACAAAGCCGAAATACCTCGAAGGACGCTTCTAAGGCAACCTGTTACATACTCTGCTGTCTCATTATACAATTTTTCAATAAACTACGGAGGAAAACAATGGCAATAAGGTTGGAATTGCTATGATTGTCCCATTGTCCATAAAATTACGACGCGTTGATGTGATGTTTTCATAAGGTGGACATAACAAACACTAGATTAACTCATAATCAGACTTATTTTTCTTTTCTAATGGAAATGAAAAGACTACCTGGTTATAGTTTGAGTCGAAGTTACAAATTACATATAGCGGCCTAATACATCGACTCAAAGCTTATCGAACGAGGAAGTGGAAAATCTGTATTGAAATCGCGAATAATTTTATATATTCATAATATTTTTAAAAAAACCGTGCCCGTGTAGGCCTCGGCGCGAAGCGACATATTTCCGTGACAACGTATACTCTATGCTAATATTACATAAATATAAATTAAAATCAATCCAATGTTATGTATTTGAAATAATAAACCAGTTCACATATTGAATTCAGATATTTATTTTTGCTTGGTTATACAAAATATTTATACAGTTATACTTAATTCTAAGACTTTATTTCCAATATTCTATTCATAATCGGACGATGGTAGGAGAAATATGAAATGAGTGGCATCAATTCTGCATGACTCTCAGCATCTATAATCCTCTTACCCCCACCACCTCACTCTTACCCATCCCCACCACTACCTTCTCCGTTACGGGACACTTTTGCCTGCATGACTCAGCATCTATAATCCTCTTATCCCCACTACTACACTACTAATTACCTCCCCCACAATCTACTTCCGTTACGGGAAACATTTTCTAACATGGCATCCCGCAAAATGATTTATAAGACGTTGTCACGTCAAAAAAAACTTTGCGTTATTAATAGCCTTCAAATGAATTTATCAAAGATGATTCATTTTAAATTTCAAAATAAATTTATCTAGCTTACCTCGCTGCAATTCACAATTAATTTACTCAAATAGTTTATTACTGCTAACAATAAGAGATATTTACTAATGAGGAAGATTTTTTGTTTTTTATTTTCTATTTAAGCCCTGATAAACTAATTCAATTATAATAAAAACTAGGTGATAAAAAAGTTCATTTTATTCTTCATTTGATATACCGAATAATCTAAGTTTTAAATGACTTTGCTTTTAAACTAGGCTGCACATACACACACACTATTTTGCAAGACTTGATTATTTGGACTCAGTTTATGTGGGTTATTAAATAAATAAATATAAGATGGATTATTTAAATTATAATAATTCTATTGTGATGTTAATGAGTAAATTAACTTATTCCTCTCTTTGGCCAGAGAGTGATTTTCAAAATGACATACGATTTTGAGAATAGTAGCTGGTTTTAATTACCAGCAATCATTACCAGCAATCATTACCAGCGACCGGAAAATTAGAAGTCTTAATAATTCCAGACCTCTAGAAAGACAGCAAAGCAAAACAGTGGACAGAGGGCTTGAAGTAATAGAACGACTTTTAAAATTAAAATTAATAAAAAATATATATTCAGTGATATAATACATTTAAAATAATAATAAATAAAAAAAATGTAAAATAACATATTTATTTCATTAATTAAACATTAGGTTTATTGAAACAAACATGTAAATATTAATGAGTGATTTATATCCAATAATTAATAATTTATAAATAAATTCAGACATATAAAATTGATTTTTTTTTTTTTTTTTTATCAAATAAAAATATATTAGCTTATGAATTACTTTTTAAACAGTCTCATGAAGGCATTTAATTTATTTAATGCCAAGTATTCTTAAAGATCTTAAGAAATTGTTTAAAACTCAAGACTTTTGTTTCATTATTATTCAAGAAAATTAGGAGCACTTATCACTTCATGATATCACTTAAGTTCCAGCTTAAACTTTGATGGTAAATTTACAATTTTCAGTATTAAAAAAATTGGTTTTTCAGAGAGTAACCACTGCTTACTTTTTAGGAAGAAATATTTTTTTAAAAAATAAATAAAAAAAATAAATAAATAAAAAATAACAGAAAATAGTTTCTTTCGAATTTCTTTTCTTATGGATACCTCACGTATTTAAATGTATTTCCTTTGGCACTACATCATAGAAACAATAGTACTTATAAAGCTTAAAAATACATTCTGTCTTCTTATTCATATCGAGAAATAATTCATTCCATGATCGCTTGTTTTCATGCTCAAAAGAAAATATTTGGGATTACATGGAACATTTGGATTTATAAATTTCGAGCTTCCCATCCCTGATAAAACAAGATAGTAGAATAGTCACTTTTTTGGCTTAAATGGACTAAATAATAACATCAAATCAAACAAAATGTTCCCACATTGATAACTGGAAAAAATACAATAAATAATAAAAGAGAAAATTTTAAAATCGTGGGTACTTTATCACCTAAACTATTTTATTTTTACAGAATGTTCTTACAATTTATGGATAATAATTTATTTAGAAAACGAATAATATATATAAAAAAGGTTAGGAAAAAAATTAAATTTATTGAACCACCCTATAACAATTGATTTAGTAAACGTCCCTTAAACTGTATCATATCTGTTCAATCGGTTACCAGAATAACTAATAAATAAATTAACCACAAAGAAAACTAAAAAAGAAATATTTCTTACTTCTATGATTCCCAATAATTGATTTTAATTCACTAAATGACCATATCTACCTGTATTTTTTCTTAACTCCACATAATTATTCATTATATTACGATTAGACTTAGAAATGTGTGTGCGCTTAGTAATAGATATTACTTATTTAGATATTATTGGATCCTTATTTTTATCGTATTCTGTATCATCTTGTTTTATTTTCAATATTATATTAATTCACTAATTGTAAATTTAAAGATTTATTATTCGCCTCAAAGTATTTTGAGTTATTAATATTTTTTTTAATTTAATTTAATTTTATTTGTTTAATAATTATTTTTATTTTCGTTTTCGTAGTTGTTAATTAAATTATTAGTTGTATCACTTGAGATCAATCCATATTGTACTTATCTAGTTTAAAATTGTATAGCCTCTACAATGCCTTAATAGTCAAAATTTTAATAATTAAATTTCACATATCTATCATTTTTATGTGTTATTTTCCCAGGGACCGATAGATGTCATCTGGTCCAACCATACTGGATATAATTTTTAAATAAATAAAATTAAAAAATTTATGATATAACATTGTTTGTTAGTAGTTTATACCAGAGCTTCAGCCACTTGTCCACGGTTGGGATATGGCCAAATCCAAAATGAATGGAATTTCATCCCCAATCCGCAAGACTAGATTTCCATAGATATATAAGAAATAAAATGTAGACGCATTATCCCATTGAAAAAAAAATACTATTTTATGATATAGCCTGCTGTATCCCAGCTATATATACACCTTATAATTACATATCTTCAAGTTTAAGTTTAAAATTTAACAGGTTTAATCATCTTGAGACAAATATATGAAGCGTGGATTAATATAAAAAAGGATAAAACTAAATTTGAAAATAAATTCAATCTAAAAATACTTGAAACCCAACACAAACATTTAAAATGAAATTAGATTGGATGCAGCTCGTTTTGAGGGATTAATTATCAGTTTGAAAAAAGAATAAATACCAGAATTACGCTTTTTATGATGAAAAATATTCAGATTTGGCTTATCCCCTTTTTTATTACCGCACACCATTTGAAAAGTGAAAGAGTATTTAAAACTCTTAGTTTAGACTTGGTCTTAGCACGAAATACTTCGTCAGCGTTCTTCACCGGACAAAGAGACCCACCTACTGAGGTCGCCGACATTGCTAACTCACCTCTCGACGATGATGACTGGTGCAACAACTGACACAAGCATAATACGTAATACATAATTATCAGAGTTAATTTAATATACAATTTAAATATTATTAAAACAATAAAAGCTACATTCTGCATAGAGATGAATACCGTTATTTACATTTAAGGTAAAAAATAATTTAAAAAATACATGATATACATTCAATTAATCTTAACGTAAACTAGAGTTGAGAGGGCATGATCAACTTCCATTTTTTGCATTCATTTTCCCTTTAAGGTATAGTAGGGTTATACCATTATCCTCGTAATAATAGATAACATTCCCAAGACTAGTGTATGTTGCCTGTATCATATTGTCCATGAAAATAATTAAAATTATTTATATTTCTTCCTGAACCTATGAAACATTTGGGAGTATACCGGATAAAAAGCAATCTAAAGAAGTTATCAGATCTTGGCACCTTAAAGTAGCGCATCACTTATGATCAGATCAATATATTAGTTATAAACAAAATACGATTTTATTATTATTATGACAATTAGATTTTATTTTTATTATAACAATAAGACTTACTGACCAATTGAATTTTTTTTTCATATCATGTGATAATCAAATTTTACATTATGCTTTCCTAATTTTTGCGTTGAAAAATAACTCCAGTTTCATATTGATTTGGCCGAGGTTGTACTTATACATAAGAGAATTTCAAGATATACCAATGTGGACATTAGACTCTGCATATAATTAAAAAGGTACATAAATTAAGATTAGTCAATTTTTTTATTATCATACGAGCCATAACTTGTGATATTTATTCCGAGATCTGGAGCTGAAAAAAAAAAAAAAACGACAAGAACAGGTCAAGTCTTTGGCAAAAAGAAAAAACAACCTTCGCATAGTTAACTTTGGCCAATACCTCCAATGAAGCTGATGCAGAGTGATACAGAATATTGTATCAAATTTGCAATATGTGTTGTCTTCCAATTGAAAGAAGACTGCGATAGTTAGATCATATCTTTGAGATATTTATCTCGCCATTGTGAATTATAGCAGGAACGTCGAGGTAATCTAATAAATATCCCATGGAATTGTCTCGGTTGCGAATATTTCTTTCTTGTTTTATTTTCTCAACAGATCAGATGGGCTTTTTTGATTTGGTTGCGATAGTTTCGGTGTCGACACCGTACCTCGTCGGCGATTCATTACCCCAGCCTCCCAAGGACCGTGGATTGTGACGGATTTAAGTTCTCTTTTTCGTAACTTATTATAGCAGCACCGAAGTTACTTAACTTGCTCTGCGGATTACGAACGGTTACACAAGAATAAGAATGCTAGAAGACTTAGCCCGATAAAGGATAGAAAGGAAACAAAGAACTTCAGAGTGGTACACCTTGTGCTGGAATATAAGTAGATGACATTGAAAGATCGTGGATTGAATATGAAGCATATATGAATACTTACTTCATATACATATGAATATACTTGTGTACGGATACAAGAGATATAGTGTGACTAACCCCAAGCAGAGATTAAATGTCCATACCGGTGGACTTTGAACCCATATATATCTTCCGTGCTTTTCATAATATGAGTGATTCCAAAAGATCACAATATAGTAATACTGGAATCTATCGAGGTTTGTAAGCTCCCCCTCCCCATACCATTAGGTGTTTTTTCTTTAATTTACCTAATTTCTAAATTTTCTTCGCTGTCTTACAAGGTTTAATTTATTTAAACAACTAGGAACCCCACATGTAATTCGCTGAACATCAAAGCAATAGACCTATCGTCCACTATGCGATAGCAATGAATTCATAGTGAAAAAATTTGAAATAAATTAAAAATAAAATAAATATATGACAATCATGTCTCCAAACAAGTGACGTGTAACAATAGTGTGTTTATCTGTCACTGAAATGTTTTTCAAGGAACAGTTCAATTGACAGTTCGTTATTTTTTATTTTATTTTATATTAGGCTGTGTTATGTTAAAAATAGTATTTTTTTATTTTTTACAATTCAAATTTTATGGTTTTTTTTTTAATATTTTTTTTATTTCACTTACGTATGTCACATTCATATCCCTATATCTCTTAGCTCTTAACCCGTCAGTGGTCGCTGCGTAAGAATTTCTCTCACGATAATCGTTTTTTCGGGTCTGGGAGCCGCAAGAGGAAGACTCTGATTACCATCTTCCTGTGATCTGTAGTTCACAGTCTCTTCCTTCTATACCTCTCCCCCTCCACTACTATAGCAGCTCTGGGTAAGCGACCATCCCCCTTTCCCGGACAATATACGCTTCTCATGAGACATTATCACACGCACGACTGAGGCTGCCATAAAAATATTTAAGTTGTGAGGATTTTTCTCAAGAGCGCCAATTGTATTTAATCCATAAAAATGTTTTTTTCTCGGAGAAAAAATTATCATAACTAGGGAAACGTAGGTTTGAAGAGGCAGGAACTTCATTCGGTACGTATTGTTTACTATGAAAGTGATGGTTTTATAACAAATATTTGTCTTTTAATGTTTTCACTTTATCGCTGCGCCACATATTAGGGAGGAATTTCGAGCATTCTGTTCCAAGAGAGCGAAAAAAAATAAAAGAAAAAATAATTGGCACCAGCTTAAAAGACCGATATGTCCCAGTGTTCACTTGCACAAGTTGTGCACAGAGATTTCTTCATACTGAGCATATGTTCTTATAATTTGATATATATATATATATATATATTTTTTAATACTTTTTTATTAAATATTGTTCATAAAAAATGTTTGTTTATATTATTGTAATAAGAATTATGCA
>NW_027114197.1:242129-251215 GCF_000696795.3 Halyomorpha halys
GATTCTTTATTATTACTTTATCTGTTTCAAAATATTATTTTATGTTCATTACTATTTTATAATTATGTTTTTTGGATTTTTTAAAACTAGTTTGCTCTTGTATCAAAATAAATTGTTACTTTGCGTTCAAGAGCTCTAAATAAGAAATGTGAGAAAAAGTCTCACGCGCGGCCATCCGTCTTAAAATCGACCTAGCGACCAATCACGGGTTAAAAAGTAATCAAAATATTGGTTTGATTGATTTAAGTTTTAAAAAATTAAAGTTCAGGTTCAATTGGGGAGCACGTTTCAAATTCTCAATTTTCCAGTTGACGATTAAGTAACAAACACACACAGAACATTCCCAATGCAGTGACACTTAATAAATATGTCAAAAACAAGGAGCATAAAAATCACCAAGTCCTAATGCAATATATTCTGATACAACACCGATCCTGAAAATTGATCAAATTTAAAAGAATCGAACAATACCATATATCAACAAGACATAAAAAATTCTCCTTGACATTAAACAATCTTCATGGGGCTACAAAAAAAAATCAGTCTTTAAACAAAACTATAAAAATTCTCAAGAAGATACCATAACGTGGGTGCGGTACTTTTTGAAGTAATGAGATAAAATCATTAAAAAAAAAAAATTATTTTTTTTTTACTTTATTATATTCACAATCAGATAAACCCATCGTTGACTGCTTGGAATTTCATGGATTCATGTATTTTGTAAACTTGATTTCATTTAATTATTTGCCCTTTCCTATTCTGAGATTTTTCTTTTCTGCTATTGTACAATACAATACAAGTAAGTACTATTTAATTCCAATTATCATTTATAAAAAATGGGTATTTTCAATATTTAGAGGATAACAATTTATACTAACTTCCGTCTATAATGTAATGAAATTTATGTTCTACCCAAAACATTATTCATAATTATTTGAAAATAATGGTAATGATTCTGATGAGACGGCGTAATTTATAATATTTATGATTGAATAGCATGTAGCAAAATAATATAAATGAAACTGTTCAATGTACTATTGTAACCTGTTATTTATAGATTATCATTATACAATATCAAGAAAATACACTAAAGTGAGAGCATATGATCACTGGTGTGAAAAACTGTAATGAAATTAAGTTCGCTAATGATCCTTATTTTTTTTTAACCTTGGCTATAGTCAAAAGTTACACAAATAAAATATGTTTTATATCTTTTGGTAAAACATCTTTATATAATATTTATTGGTTAACGTTAGAAATGGAGATTCACTAAATACCTAGGTGCGTAACCTCATGTAGTTTGGCACAGATCCTAGAACTATTGGCAAGCATTTAGTGAAAGGCGAATTCTCCTTTGATCGGGCAATTCAAGGCCACTTAATCAGACTTCGTGAAGCCAAATTTCAGAACTTCAATACAAATGCTAAGGCTAACAACACATACATCAGAAGATGAATGATGCTAATCCATAGAAATCTTAAATAATTATAGAAAAATAAAGATGCGTGAGATAACATTGCAAACTCATTGATTTATATGTCTATATTTATATTTTAGAAAAAGAGAAGAAAAATAAAAGGATCATATTAATAAAAATTAGTACACTATTTTTAATTATATATTATATATTACCCTATACTTCAATTGGTCTTTCTATGTTCCTACATTCTAACTTCCAGTGTACAATCACTTATAATCAATCAATTATCTAACTAGGTGTCACAGCTCGCAACCACCAGAGTCATTAGAGTTGCTCTCACCGTCGGGATCACCTGGCAAATCATCTGCAATTATGTAGAAACCTACAATGGGTATTCTCTTAGCAGACAAGAAAATATGGATGCAACACAATTGAATATATGTACAGGATTGCAAGAAGAATCATCGAAAGAATACGAACCGTACGGGTAAACAAATGTTTATTTATTTATATCTGACTGGTTCTTAAAATATCTGGAGAGAATTAAAAATAAATTGAATAAAACGCCATTGACATATTGCATGCGTCGTCTGACATAGTCTAGACTATAATTCCAGAATTGTCCCTATAAAAAATATGTCCAACTACCATTACAAACATAAAGCTGAAACAAATGAATAGTTCTAAATATAAACATACCTAAATCTAAATTTCACAAATCAAATATATCATAAATTAGATTTAACATCAGAACTAATCACAGAACCACACCAATAAAGGAAAAAAGTGAATACGCAAAGGTCAAAGAACTATTCCCTAGTGTAGTTATCAATGACAGTGGTTCACAAACTGCCGAGAAGAGAAAAAGGCAGTTATTTCACACCAATTTTTTTATTACTTTAATTAAAACTATGTATAATTACTAGTCAAAATTGAAGAGTCTGCCAAGTATTGGTATGAGGAATAAAAAATGGTAGCTGTTTCAAACCGTTAAAAAAAAATTAATTTATCGCTTGAAGCTTTAATTCTTTAAAATTGCTAACAACACAAGAAAACCTAAGAGATGTTTATTTAAAATTGTATAAATTTGAAAAAATATTAGCAATAATAGAGCTATTTACGTTCAATAGTTCTCGAGGTATAGCTATTTAAAAAGCAACATTTCATAAAAATGTACTGAAAGGATTACTAGTTAGTGAATTTATTTTGAGAAATGTTTTTTTTAATAACTTATTTATTGTTATTTACAATTGAATACATATATACACATCAAATAAATTTGCTGTAAGTGATATTATGACATGATACAAACATGTGGAGAATCTACCCATCGATAGAACTCCAAAAACATTTCTAAAGGAGAAGATCTCGAGGCCATCTTCTTTTCAGACGCCTAAGAGGATTATTAGGTAGTGAAGGAGAAGGCAGATTAGAAACAAGTTGGTTTGGGTGGTTGGGAAGTTTATCATGGAAGGATTGGTATCTGGTTCTTGGCAAATCGGCAACATATGGGACATTGAGGTCCTAATGGATGATTTGATTTGTGACAAAGTAAGGAGCATTAAGGATTTTACGAAGGATTTTGAACTGTAAGGATTGGATTCCCATAGCTCAACTCCCATAGGCCTTATAACAGTCATGTAGATCAGTCTTTTGTAATGAATTGAAGTTTGGACCGGTTGTCTAGTAAATGTTGTAATAGTCAGAATCGACGAGCAGTTTCCTGTCTTTTCAGTCTTGTATGCGGATTCCATGTCAGTCGTTTGTCCAGATTTAGTCCTAGTAACGGATCTGTTCGACAGGAATAAGTGGGGTATTAAAAGATACTGTGGGGCAAGACGAAGGTTTACGAAGAAGGGTAAATGTGATTTGGTGGGATTTATTGGAATTTATTTTAATCCTCCAGTTTTGGCACTATTCTTCAAGGGTGGTTTTTGAGAAATATATATCTCAAAAAACATTCGACGTACAGATGTCTATTAGCACGAAAATTAACGCTTGTTTATGACGTTTATCCTCGTAGAGGCAGTAGTTTTCATGTTAATAATAAATTGATTTATAAAGATTTATGAAGATAAACGTCATCAACTACTTTATAGTTCATTAAACTAGATTTAATTTGAGGGCTAATAGACATCTGAACCTCGAATGGTTTTTGAGACATAAATCTAGATATCTCAAAATAAATTCACTGATCTTTCAGTACATTTTTTATAAAATGTTGCTTTTTAAAAATCTATATCTCGAGAACGATTGAACGTAAATAGCTCTATTAGGGCTCATATTTTAGGGAATGTATTCTACTTTAAACGAAGATCCCTTTTCAGATCAGGTTTTCTGAAGTTGTTGGCAGTTTAAAAGATATAGAGCTCCGAATAAAAAATAATTTTTTTTTTTAACGTTTTGAAACAGCTGCCATTTGTTATTCCCCCTAACTATACTTAGCAGACTCATCAATTTCGAATAGTAGTTATACCTAGTTTTCATTAAAGTAATAAAAAATTGGGGTGAAATAACTGCCTTTTTTCTCTTCTTGGGCTCTTATACTGTAAGTGCCGCGGTACCCTAAAGTGTCTCAAGTATATGCAAGAGCCGCGAACAAATCCCACATTCTCTACATATTAAAAAAAAATTAAAATACTAAATATACAGTGCCTTCCAGCATTTATTATATATAAATTAATTTTAACTTCTTTGGAAATTAAATAGTTAAAATATAAATTAAGTTGATACCGCAGTCATGCCAATAATAAAATTTAAGTAATTAAAATAAAATTATAGATAGTTAGGAAAGCCTGAACTAAATATAAATATCTAAATCTAAATTCCACAATTCAAATACTCGATCATAAAATAAATGATGTCAGTTGCGATTTGACTAGTATGTGCTTTATTTCACACTGAAGCAAAAGGTTATTGTTCAACTGCACGATGTGCAACCTTGCAGTAGCGATAGGAAATACCGATTTCACACCCAGTAAATGTCAAACAGATCCGGAAGTTAACAAACAGAAGACGTCAAACGGAAACGACCAAACTGTATATAACATCACACCTTTGTGCTAGACAATAATATCCACGGATTTATTTATAGATGTATAATCATCATATATTAATTAAACTTAATTAATCTTAATTATCTTCGAGTCTACAAATCAACAGAAAAATTACTTTCCCTTCATAAAAATTAAATTAAATCGATTAATCCATAGTATAGACCTTTTGGCCTACTACCCTCTACAAGGTTTCTTAGGTTGAAGGTCATTCAATATATCAATCTCAACTCTGTCCTTTCTTTTCTTCTATTATTAACTAAAACTCCACTGTTGTGGATTCTGAATTGACACAGACAGACACACTAACTCTACTAGAATTTGTAATTTCGGGAAATTCTAGTCAGAACAAAGATACAGCAAACAGTTTCATGTAGGACTTTCACCAAAACCAAAACTTTTGACAGTTAATGAAAATTTCTGATCAAAGAAAAATCAAGTAAGGGGGACACACTGGATATTTTATTTATTTTTAAAAATAATTTTAGTTTTCACAAAACAGCCTTAAAGACCACGCGAATATCATTATTTTTGTGTGTCTCTTGTTTTTCCTTTCCTTTCATTATCCCTCATCATCACCACGTGCCTTTGTTCTCTTTCTTCTGTCCACACGACCTCCTTTTTCGAATTTCTCTTTCCCACAAGGAATTTGATTTCCTTCAGTCTTTTCCTATATCGTTCTCCGTCTAGACAGTCCTGCTCCGTCATTCCTAGTCTTTCCGTTTCTTCCTTCATCTGCCTGATGTATCCTCAAATTTTTGGAATATTTCCTTGTTTTGTCTTTTCGGGTCCATTCTTACCGGATGTCAATTTCAGTCTGCTGATCCTTATTTCTGTTTCTAGATCCTTTGTGTCTTTGTAGATTTATTTGTTGGTTCTTAGCCCGTATCCTTCTTGTGTCTTTTTGGGACCATAGTCTCATCTTAGGATTCTTCGTTCTCCACACTGGAGAAGCATGTGGTTTCCGTCCCATATAGTATTACCGGTTTAACGACTGTGTTGTAGTCTCGTATTTTCGCTTTTGTGAACAGGTGTTTCTTTTTATACGTTACTGGTTGAAAAAGTTTGTTTATTTATTACATTGTTTGTAATTTACTGTTATTATTAATAATTAATTCAAATAATACACTATTCCTCGAAGATTGGCATCATTTTTGAACTTGATACCACATATGCATCCACTATTCGATAGTGGTGTTTATAATTCGCATTCACTCAGCAACCTTCAAGCGAAGTCTTAGTATAGCCTGGATCGTAAGAGTTAGAACAGGAAAACGGTTACAATATTAACAGTCATAATTATTAACGGACCTTATCCGTGAAGTTAGCAGTTAAACGAAACGCACTTATTTGTCCTTGTGTGCGAACTAAGGACATGACACGGACCAAACCACGGGCGAACACAGTCTTATCTATGCACGAAGGATAATTTTCCTTAGTAACATAAATGGAAAATGTTCTGCAACAGAAATATTCATTATCTTTTAGTCATACTATATCAGTTCTTCTCTGGGAAATACAGAATATAATACTAAATTTGTCATTCTTCTTTATTATATAAATAATTATTAATCAATGACAATAGCTTCAAATTTTTAAAGAAGTATAAATAATGAAATATATAAATAACATAAGACCAGCACTACCTGGTGCATTGGAATAACGTAAAATGCATGGGAATAGTTACTAACACAGAGCATAAATCGTCTGATTTATTTCTCTACTAATGTCAGGAACTCTTATTAAGGACAAGGAGTTAAACAACTCTATTTATACATACCAAAATAGATTTTTTTTTTTTTTTAAACAAACATTAATTCGAACACAAAAAATTCTGCTGTCAGATATTGGGAAACAAAGCATCACCTACTAGGCTACATTGCATTTTTAAAATAAAATATAAATAATCCACACAATTTTTTTTTCTACCATCCTGTAAAGATTTTAATTGGTATTTAGTACGTACATATAGGAGGTATGCTATATGTATAGCTGGGTATGAAGGATACCTTGGATTGCCTTTTGGCATATAATTCACACAAGACAGTGAAAAGTGAGTTTATAGTAAAGCCAATGCAATTTGTTTATCAATTATTACGAGTTTGGACCAGTGCTCTATAGAACAAATGAAAACTTTCCGTCATCATAATTGGCTGAAGAGGCTGTCATGGCTATCAAGTCGCAATAAGGAAATGCCTCAAACGTGGTAAAAAAGTCTTATGAGGAATTGGCTTTCGACAAAATTTTGTTCAAGTATGCTAAATTTTCCGTTGGCACGGAAATCTTCAAAAACCGATTAACACATTTAGAACTCGTAAGATCGAAAAAGTGACTGATATGAATTCGTCTTAAACTGTGTTAAAGAAAACGCCCCATTTCATTGGAAATTCCAGAGATGATCCGCTGGAACGAAGAAAGAAACTGGATTAGGATAGAAAATTAACAATACCCTCAACAGATAAACCACACGCCACTATTATAATCCAAACAAAAGTGAATTCCATAAATTTTAGACGTTAAGAAGGATGAAAATATAAAGTTACGAAATAATAATGTTTTACTCTATGAAATTAAATATCATAAATAAATAACAACGAGTTGTTATTTTCAGAACAACAAGCCTCATAGTTAAGTGATTAACATATTTATAAAAAAAAAATTAAAAAAATGTAAATTTACCTGAATGGTTCTGGTTCCTTAATCCTTGCAACTTATAAATCCAGGCTATCTGAAAAAAAAAATAATAATTAAATATTTAGTTTAATGACAATAATTTTATCTTAATATATGCTGCAACTACTCATTGCAACTTTTCTATAATATTCATGCTAATAATATAGCTGTATAAAGGCTGGTGCTAAGCACATAAAAACATTTAAAACCAAGAAAAAACAACGAAACCTCTTTTATGTTGTTCATTATCCAATATTTATAGAGAATGGTAACAATGATCATAGAGCTTACCATATTTATAAATATACAAATTTGAAAAAAATAGGTGAAAAACAATAATAATAAAATAATTAAATAAATTAAAAACAAAATTAAACTTAAAGTAAAATGTCCATACACATTAAAACCGGATTATATGGAGGAGAATAAAAAACAAAAACATATGAAACTAAAGCTTCTAGTTTGGTTTAAATAACCCTCATATTGGTCTCGTAATTAAACCTCAGGATATTGTGAAATCAATTATTTCATCAACTACATTAGGTCCAATAAAATAATTTCCGGAACTATTCCAATCGGCCTCATATGCCTTATAAAAGACATCTAAAACCAATTGAAACTGAAGAATTCATTACAACGTATCTTCTACTAACATATCAGTTAGAATGTGCTTTCGAATTTATATATTCCAGATTTTATATAATGGTATTTTATAAATTGTGTATCAAATACATCCATTATATATTTATAAAATTCGTAAAAGGGTAAAACTTACAATTTCAACTAACAGTAATAAATAGATCAAATAAAAATCGTAAAAATAAAATAGTTGTTTTTATTTTATAAAAGGTTTATGCCTGTTTAGTTGATGGGTAATATTTCATTCTTAAATCTACCATAAAAAGAACTGTTCCACTGTGTTGTTTGATAAAAAAAAAAGTCTTACACAAAAGCGGGAATTGTATGTCAGGAACAAGGCTATTATATGTTTAACGTGAATACGCTGGTGTCATTGAAAAAAATAGATAGTATGTCGTAATCATTTCTGAATACTATGAAGTCATTTGGATCACTTTTTAATTTCGGACGGTAAAATCTTTAAAATCACCAGCAACAGAACAAAAAATCAAAATCGACAGACTTAATTCTAGATGCGATTGGTTATGAGCCATCTGATTGCTTCTAGTTCAATTATCTTGCTTCGACTTATTGGTCTAATCTTGTGGGTGAAGGGCCTTCTTGTTTACATAGTGAGTTAGTAATTTTTTTTAAGGCATCTTGCACTGTATTAATGAAGCTAGTAAGCCTATTAACAGTTTTGGACCTTCATATTTACTTTATAGAAAACTTTTAGCAAAGATTTTAGTAAACTGGATTACTCAAAAAATTAAAAACCTCGATAACTCTATAAATCAACCTCCCTTCATTCTCGAATTTTCGAGTTTTGACAGCAGAGTAAATAGAGCTTATGTTCAATACGTAAGGGGCTAGGTTGGTATGGCTAACGAACTTTTACAAGGTCTGTGAAGCCAACCAGAGATGAAAACTAATGAATACTAAATAAATTACATGTTTTGTAAAGGTATTATATTTAATTACAATTAGGCTTCGAGATAAGAACTCAAAACTAATCTGAAGGCCTGCGTTAAAACAACTTTTCAAAATGTCTTGCACGAACGGATCAGAACAGCTCAAGATTGAATTTCCAGTTGAGTTCCTGTATATTGTATTTCTATTGAATCCGTTATTATATCTCTGTAATAGTAATTTTTAATTTTTATCTTTCTCACTTTGTAACTTTGTAAATATCTCAATAGTAATCTACTAACTTTGTAAATTCAGTGTTAATGGCCCTAGTGGTCGAAACACTTAAATAAATATCTCTGTCGAGCTGTCCACGGCATTTATTCTATAAAATTATTTATATTATATTTTATATT
>NW_027114197.1:252090-255073 GCF_000696795.3 Halyomorpha halys
CATAGAATTAGACTGTATGATGAAATTTAAAATCAATTGCTAAATTTATATATCTAAACGTTATATATTATATTATATATTTATACATAGAATAAATAATATGTCATTTTAAACTACTATATTTAGCTGTCAAACATTCATTCTATGTCAAGGAGTGCTACTGGATTTCGATATATATATGCAAGAGTGGATCAAGTGACCACTAACTGCAGTATAACTGGAACATAAAACTTCGCTATCAAAACTAGCCAATATAGTTCGATAAAAATTATATTAAAACCTCTGCGCTGCTTTTCTGTAAATCTCTACTGGATTGATTGGTAAATATTGTTTCTCATCGTCTATATTGCAAAGAATGCTTGCATTCTGGTTGCTATTTCTGCTAACTGTTTATTTAAGTTACTCCAAGTGTCGACACCATAAAAAAAAAATGAGAATCGTCAGTTACATCGCTCAGTTTTTTCGATTATTTCTTGAGTCTTAACACAGTGCAAATTTCTACAGCATACCTTTCGACCTCAGTAGTTTTTAAACTTGGCAGGGGTTACAACTCTTCAACCAAATTTATATAAGCAGGAAATTACTCACCATAACTTCTACCTTCCTGCTATTCATACTGCGTTGTTATCAGATTTCGACGCTATAACACCAACTTCAAACATCCAATTTGAGAGCTAACGCTGTTATATCACCTCAGTTAATTGCTGAAACTGCGAGTGGCTAAATCACAATACTAGCGGAAATACCTTACACTACAGATATTATCAAAGGTCTGCATTCCACTTAACAATGCGACTTCTCACCAAAACACTAAAATGGCAATTTCCAAGTTCAAATAAGGACTGTAATTGACGAAATATTTCTTTATCGTACATCATTTAATAGATGCATCATTATATAATCATGTCCAATTATAAAGATCAAGTGACGATATTTCCGCTCAAATGTAATTATATTATTTTATTTTTAATTGATTTAAATTACGGATTGTCCTTGATATTATATGCATTTCCTTTACTTCTTATTTCATTTGGACTGTTTATACCAAAACAACTTACATTTTAAATTCTTTACCTTCATTCCAAAAAAAAAATAAAGAAAATTAATTTAGGCAGGACTGAGTATTTTTGAGTAATTTATAAACTGAGTAGGAACTTTATAAATGAATCAACAGATTTTCCTTAAATTGGAATCATGATAAAGTTGATCTTAAAATATCGTAGTAAAATAGGATAGGATAGGATTGACACAACTCAAAAAAAGAAATTTACCTACACTAGAACATCTGTGTCAGGGTTACTGAATTAAAGAGGACAGCCTTTAGGCATTAGGAGTGACAAAAGTGTGCTTCTTGCTTTATGGCATAAAACTTCAAAGGTTATCACTTTTTTATTTATTTATTCTTATATTTATTTTATTATATTTTATCATTTTATGATTCTTCGTCTATTCGACGCTACTATATATTTGTAATAGTAAATTTTGAGACTTTAAAAATAAATATATATAATTTCCTGTCTCATTATCGCCACTAAGGGTTGCTGATATGACTGAGTTTAATCCATAACTATTGAGGTGTGATATGGAATAAGGGTACTCCTAAAAGATGAGGCTAATTGTTATATTTTTATTACAATACTGGCATCTCGGATACGTTTATTTGGGAATTGACGATGGGAATTGACTGAATCTCAAGTACCTATTATTAGCCTAGCCAGTAAGACCGCTTCTCTACGATACTATCTGAGAGACTAGGAAAAATGTCTAGTACCAGTGTAATTAAATATTCTAAAGCTACCCTTAGTCAAGCACAACTAATTAATTATGAAGAACGCAGTACAGTTTCTACATTCCAAATACAATTATCTCAGATCAAAAGAAATTTTATAAGACACGAAAGGAGATATTTTTCTTGAATATAATTAACATTAAACTAAAAATATTAAAAAAAAAATTAATTCCACATCAATAAAATCGATAACAGATTAAACCAGTTTCTGACAATGACTACGCCAAATCCCAAAAGGAAAACGAGATATATTGATGTAGGCTGTCAGATGCCAAAAGTTTCATATTTTTCTTCTTTTTTTCTTACAAGATGTAAATTTTCATCATCCGGTTTTTATAGATCGGAAGAACCTTTGAATTAAATTTTTTTTTTTTCTTTAGAAAGAAAAACAACTAAGAAGTAATTAGTAGTGAATATGGTATCACCTAAACACTAGAAGACGTCGTATGCTCTAATACTAATATCTAAATCGGATAAAATCTCAAAATCAGCAAAATAAAATCTACATTGGAATGTTAACACTTTAACAAATAAATAAATTGTAGAGATGAAGCCTTCATCATTGCTTTGTAGGAAACATGTAATTGTTCCTGAATTTGTCCACATAAAGTCTTTGGAGTTGTGTCTAGAATGAAGCTTTATTTATTTATTTTTTTTTTTTTTAAGGATTTAAACTTTTTTTTCGGAGTAATAATATTAACAACGAATAATTACTTCTTAATATTATAGTATTTATTTTTTAAAAAATAAGCTTAAATAAAAATGTTTTTTCACCAGTTATAATTACATAAAAGTATATTCATGGGTCATTTTTCTTTTTATTTATTAGTTTTTTCCTATTAGTAGCTATTTGATACCTTTATCTATAAATATTGATTGTACCCATCTTATTTATAACTAAAAATAATCAATATGACTGCTCTAAATATATCTTTTTTGTAGATAAGTATAAAAGTTTCTATTTCATAAATATTAATATAAACAATAAATATTATATTAATATCAAATAATATTTCCGAATTAACCCTTATGTAATTAATTTTTCTTTGCTCCTTATTACATACCGTCTATGTTTTACATTTTAGTACAAAATAAACTTAAAGAAAATACACAAACCAATTTGGAAATAAAATAATTTATTTTTTATTTATTATTTACTTCATACCAGATCGGGCCTGGTGGGTCTTACATTGT
>NW_027114197.1:256433-263751 GCF_000696795.3 Halyomorpha halys
AGTGTAGAAATTAGTGTGGTAATAATACTAATAATTATATTTTTCATGCTAGTGATGACTATTAGTGATATTACAGGAATTAAAAAATACTAAAGAACAAGTTACTATTGTACAAGTCTGTGTAATTGAATTAAGATAAATCTACAAGACTAATAGTATTAGTTTGTACTTTATCATGAAACAGGGGCCAGGACATACGGAGTTGAGCTTTGGAGTTCCACTAAACCTTCGAATTCCTTTCGTATTCAATCCTTATAATCCAAAATCCTTCATAAAATCCTCAATGTTCCTTACTATATCACAAATAAAATCATACGTAAAGACCTTAATGTTCCAGATGCAACCGATCTAGCCCGAATCAGATATCGTTTCTTCCATTATAAACTCCTTACCACCCAAAGCCGCTAGTTTCTAACCTTGCAACCTCTTCTATTCCAGACAATCTTTCTATGTGCCTAAAAAGAAGATGGCTACGAGACCTGCTAATGTAAAAACGTCATTAGAGCGTTACCAATGGGTAGTTTCCCTGCATGCCTGTATCACTCCACAGCGTGGCCACGCACTATTCTACCAACCCAAAAGTTGTCAGATCGAATCCCAGTCCCACCCGGGCTTTTTCCAAGCATAAAATAATGCAAACTCACTTACAACTTCCCCCAGGCATTTGTGAGGCCCGTTAGCCAATGGGTGGCACTCACAAAAAATAGGCATGAGAGTGAAGAACTCACCCTACGAAAAAACCGCATCAAAAACGTCTGTCACCCATTATAATAAACATTAATCATTATTGTCTACAATTGTAAATTTCAATGAAGATAAAAAAAAAAAAACTATTTGTGATTAAGCTAACCTTGTAAATTCTGACTTGGCATATTTATTTATTTAGGAAAATAATGAGTTTTTTTTTCAGGATAGAAGTCAGGGTTTGTTAGACACTCTCACTCATTCCTAAAATGCGTATTCCTATTATAAGTGTTAACTTGTTTCTGTTGTAGCTTAAATTATTTTTTATAATAAATTTTTAATACTTTCTACTAAATATTATGCTCAACATAAGAATATGGAAAAAAATGCAGCAAAAATTTCAGGAATATAGAATTTTGCAAAAAAATGAAACATAAGTAACATTTAACCGGAACATGATAAAAAATACCATCTAAAATTAACTACGCTACCAGAAATTCCTCATGAATGTTTCCCATCATCATCATCAAGTATAAAGAACGATCTAATTTCAAAATAAAACCTTTATTACGCATTTTTCTACCGTTTTTTTTTAAATTACACAGGTCAAGGTAGATTATAAAATCAGCGCCAGGTTCTATTTTCAGAACAAATATTTTAATCCATTTTACCTTACATTTTTAAACCAGATCAGATGGTGCCAGAAAAAGAAGAAGAGCATGCAGAAGAACCTGCTCTGGCAGAACCATGCCTAAGTTGCTACTGCTCTAAATGTCACCTGCTTTTTGCAAGAGAAAACACAATACTCACTGTGTTTAGAAAGAAAACACTAAGGTGCATATTAATATGATAAAATAAACTGTAGTATTTCCAATGGAAAAAAAAAATTAACAAAAATCATAGATATAAATTTTATAACTTACAAGGCAAGGCAAACTAAAAGAGCAAAGAATGAGAACTGAGCTTGAAATTGATTTCCTTGTTACAATAAAATGATGGATATTTATTTTAGGGAGTTTTCATTATTTATTTATACTTTTTAAGTAGGTGATCAAGGTTTAGAGTATCAACCGAATTTTAGTCCTAAGAAAATTTAATTTCAAAATCGAACTAGTTGAACTATGAAAAAAAAAAATGAATATGAAGATATGTTGTACAAAAAGATTATAGTAATAGGTTCCTAAGGTTATTGTTTTTGTTTGATGTTTGTTAAATGTTTAATTTTTGACATACAACGTTACCACATTAAGAAAATGGATTTCAGTTGTCATAAACGACACCTCGAAGGATTGAAAGGAAACGAAAGTGAAGAAAGATTAATTTAATATGATTTACTATATGTAATAGTATTATTAATTTCTTGGATAAGCTATTGTTAATACTTAAAACTAGAATATTTGAAGTTTTGGATATATATTACTCATAGTTCAACTTCAAGTAGCAAAATGGAACTTCAGTCGGGTTAAGAAGCATAAATTGAATATAATTTTCTTTTCGTTTAAACTTCGCTACTAACACATAATGGAGCAACTATATAAATAACTATAAAAATCAGTATGAGTAAATCAAATACCATATTTCACGTAATGGATTTATTCTTTCATTATAGGACAACAAGGCTTCTTGGAATTAATTAGTACATGACAGACAAAGAAATGACGGCTCGTTCAAAAGATATTATTCTCAAATGACAAATCATTAACTACAATATAGACAATTAATTACGGAATAGAAATTTTCAGAAATAAAAAATAATTTCTGGAAAAAAAGGATAATTCCCAGAAGAAAAAAAAAGTGAAACCAGAGAGATAACTTTACTAACTAATGTGACTTGGAATAGCAACTAATTTCTAAATTCCAGGTCCTAAGAAAAATCGATTTGAAAAATAAAGAGAATGACGGAATTCAAAAACGTGAATTGACAAATAATGAATAAAATATAACAGATATAGGCTTCTGGTTGAATGGTTTTCAATAAAAAGATTTTTTTTTTTACAGACAATATTTCATAAAAAAATAAAACGTTAAAAAAAATATATTGGTTGTTTTCCACAGATATCAACACCCCAGTTCAACAGTTTAACATTTCAAAAATGGTTATTATGAGATATCCATTTAATCTTAGCAATTAGGGTAAGATTTATACAGTAGAATCACAGAATCATCGTAAAATATATGTCATTAAATCAAAGTAAAATAATATTCGAGATATTACAGTTTTGCACATTATAATAAACAAAATAAAAGATTCAGTTAATTGTAAACTATAGTAAAAAAAAATTAAAGTTACTTGGTAAAAAAATACCATCTTTCTCATTATTTTATTTATTTATTTTTTTTTAGAGTACTCAAATAATTCACGTAACGCTAGAAGGATGCACCACTGAGTGCTGTCTCCGTCATGCCAACTCATGCCATGCCTGAATAGAACAACTCATTTCTTGATTATATTGTAACTAGATTTACAGGTGAAAATAAAAAAAAAAACTACATCCACGATGTAAGAGGTATTTTTTTCTCTTACAAGATCACTTATTTCAATGAAACTTGATACCAGCTCGAAAAATTATTCTATATAATTTCAATAATTTTTGTTTATACTACCGTTTTCTACCTTTAATCAGACTAGATCAAAATGTAATTAATATATACCAATTGATTGATCTGTACTTTCGGTTTAAAGTAAGCATAAAATAAATAAAACTATACTTACTATGTAAGCGGTAACGTTTTCTCTTACAAGATCGCTGATTTCAATAAAACGTTTTTCTAGTGATATTCACTCATTAGGGATTTATTCTTTCATTATTGTAGGAAAATGATATTTCTTGGAATTAACAAGTACTTGACATATAAAGAATCGATTGTAAAAATTTAAATTCATAAAATTGTAAGTAAATTTTCTAAAAATTATTTGAAAAGGAAAATTATCGAATTAACAGTTTGCCTATAACCCCTTTTTTTTTATACTCCTATATTTTAACAACAGCTCGTTCCGAAAGATGTTATTCTTAAATGACAAATTCTTAACCTTGATATAAGTAATTAACTATTAAAAAAAAGGATAATTCTCAAAATAAAATACAAGAATGTTAAAAATAAATAAAGGAGAAAACCATTGAGAAAATTATACAGACCAATAGACGGATGGAATAAATTAATTAGCATTCATGTAAAATCTGCCTTGTTCCATAGAAGGCTTAAAATATTATGATGTGATTATAAAACAGGAAAATATAAAAGAATCTAGTACCAATCATGTACAAAAGTTAGTTCGACGTCAAAAAGTCTGGTGTTGAAGGTCACTTAGTGAGAAATTAATAAAAAAAATTCACCTTTTCGGTCCGTTCACCTTTATCGGGAATGCCCATTAACAGCCGTCATTTTTCTATCATTAGCAACTTGAACAATTAATTCTGTACAGCCTAATTCCTAGAACCATCGGTTTCGAAATAAGTCAACTCTTTTCCTCATAAGATGCGGAAAGCTCCGAGTTGGTTCGGGTTCTGGAAATCCCAGAACTCAGCTTTCACCCTTATCCTCATGACGTAGGTTAAGTTGAGGCAAATTACAGGATGGATGTGTGATATTATAATCGGACCATCTGACCACTTAGGGGTATCCTAGCCAAATTGAGCGTTTGGAGATTATTTTTCTTTTACCATCACGTGATCTCCAGATGATACACTACTAACCGCAAAATTATAGCTAGCTATTAAGTCAATTAGGCATTATAAAATTTGTTAGTGTTTCCTTTCTTCTACGTGATCATTTTTCAAATGAATGTTTTGACGAACATATTAATTTAATTTGTTCAGTACTTAGAAAGGAAGAAATACTTGATCAACGATTGCGCTGAGTGGAGTGATGTGGTCAGCATCTAGGCTAATTGCAACTTACTAAGTGACCTAAGCTAATAAAGAAAATGGTAACTAATTTTTTTAGGTTTATAACTGTTTTACCTATAACATAATAAATACATTATAAATAATGTTTAGTATGATGACCTTAGTAGGTAGGTACGCTTAAAGGCAACAAACCGTATTCTACGATATAAGCTTGTTCATAACTGTCCTTGAAACTCCAGTTTAATAGTTAATAAATAGAAAAGCCTCCACGAAACGGTCCAGAAGAGACAGATAAATCAGATATATTTGAATTCTAGATATATCTAGATGTAGAGATATAGATTGTCGTTGATGGATAGAAACAATTATTCGAACTACTTGCAGTATCTCCCTCCCCTCACCTCCCAACTTTTTTAAGATTTAAAATAAATGTTAAAAAATCAAAAAATCTATTTTATGCGAAAATTGTTATTTCTTAATCAATATGCTAAATTATTCCGCATATTAACATACGTACATAGATCTTATAGTTATATATTAACAAAGGTTTGGAAGTTTTTTTTGGTTTTTTTTTTTGGCACAAAAAGAGGATAGTTTTATGTATTTCAGAGAACAATGTATTGAAAAAAAAAATCTACTATCCAAAACTTTGTTTATATAAAACATTAAATGAAGGGGTAGAAATAACGGGCAAAAATAATTAAACAAGTTGCTTTTTTGGTGAGATAACAATAATTATTTTATTTTATTTATTATTCCTGAAGTATTATAACACTATTTCGACAAACATTTTAGTCGTTTTTTCTCAAGAATCTAAAATATAAAAAAAAAGAAAAAAAAAAGAAGAAATTTAATTGCAAAATAAAAAAATTCCTTTTTTCAAATGATTCAAAATTTAAAGAAATTATAAACCTCTTTATAAATTTATAGCATCTATTTTCACTAGATGTACTTTTTTATTTATTTTCGTTATAATTATAAAATTCCAAATAAAAAATAAAATAAAATACGGATATGTTTACTATACCTAAGGAATACAAATTAATACAAAGAAGGCAAGGCAAACTAAAAGAGCAAAGAATGAGAACTGAGCTTGAAATTGATTTCCTTGTTACAATAAAATGAATATATATATATATAACAGTTGATTATGGGGGGTATAGTCTCGTAACTAATATACAATGTTATAATTAAAAGAAAAAAAGTTAAAAAAAAATAGATAAGAATAATGCTTCTTAATAAAAGAGAAAAGTAAAATTACTCACAAAAAATAATGATATTTAAATAAATAAAATAAAATACTGATCGTTCTTAAAAATTTTTACAGCAATGTATGTTTAGTTCTCCTATGTTATTATTTAGGTTTTTTAATTTTATTTATTTTTGTACAATTTCTTATTTCGGTTATTAAATGGTTTAAAGAGTCCGGGCAAGATAAACAGAAATAATGAGTCAATTTTAAAATTCATATCAATTATAGACACTGAAAATGAATACATTAGGATGTATATTTTTAATACATCCTAGATGTATTCTGAATACATTGTTGTTAAAAATTCTAAAGGCATCAGTTCTAGAATGCTTGCAAACCAATAATTTTAAAATGACAATAAAATAAGTTAATTATAAATACTATAAATTGAAGAGTGAAAAAACTTGATCGTCTTAGTAATACTTAATGTAAAATAACCTTTCATAACATATATTCAAAACATATAAGATCAAATGTCATATAAAAATAAAAAATAATGGCTTGATTTTAAAAAATGGCTTACTTAAAAAAAATCTTAATTATTGTAAGGATAGCACAGAAGCAGTTTCTTAAATTTTTTTCTGATGTATGGAAATTATTTTTATCATTATTATATTAAAATCAGTTAATAAGTACATAAATAAATACTTAGTTTATTTGGACCTTTTTTTTTTCCAAAAATTTAATTTTTAATTCATTGAAGGTATAAAATTACACATTTGGATATTGTACGATCATTTTAAACGTCATTAAATTTAAATCATCGAAAACAGCCAAGCCATTCCTCTTCTTGAATAATTAATGACTAATGTCTACTATATGTCTAGAGATAGGCCATATATTCAAAAGTGACGTCCTTAAAAACTACGTAGGTACTAATTTGACCTTCATACAAAAGGCAAGAATTTTTTTTATTTTTTCGATTTCGATCTCTTCTTTTTATTAAAGCTTCCTGATTTATAATTCCATAAGATTATTCAAGGTGAAAATGCTAAAAGGGAAAAAGAATACAACAATTTCTAAGGTAATAGGACAAAGAATAAGGAAAAAATCATTTGTTTTTTATAGGGAACATACTTTTATAATAATTTAATTAATAAAAAAAATTATAGAGAATAAATCAATAAAATATTAATTTGTTATAAAGGAATATTCTGTTAGTTTATTAGTAGTGATGTCATGTTTATAATGAGTAGTTTTAGAAAAAGGTCATAAACAAATATTAGATATAAATCACATCCTTGAATAAACACAAATTTTCGATTTAGTTTGTTTACCACACCCGCAAACCATAAACGCAAACAAAAATATCCTTTTCATAATTTTTTCTATCCACTATTAGTGATCATTCATAACAAGAGACTGATCTACATAACTGTACTAAGGCCAATCTGGGCCATGTTCCATAATGAAAGCTAATAGCATTAGTTCATCGTTCAAGTGTAGAAATTAGTGTGGTAATAATACTAATAATTATATTTTTCATGCTAGTGATGACTATTAGTGATATTACAGGAATTAAAAAATACTAAAG
>NW_027114197.1:263801-301677 GCF_000696795.3 Halyomorpha halys
ATATATTCATATGTTAAAATTATATCAATTTACTTTTACTTACGTTCCAATGAAAAGTTAAGGGAAAGTACGGTGATCGTGAAAAATCTCAAATTTGTTTTTTTAACTCTACGTCTTAAGGTCTACTCATTGCAACATGGCCATGACTTGAAAAATGGTCTATGCGTGAACAACCAAGCTCAAAAACTATTTAAGGAAATACCAATTTATATTATCAGTATTATACTTTTATAATATTATCTCAAAAAAAGCTCTAACGATTTTAATTAAATTCGTCAGATAAGTGTTCTTTAGTATCAGATTAGGTCTTATCCCCAATGAAATAGTCTGACGGAGCTTAAATACTGAACTTTCAGTTTCCAGAAGGGTATAGAAGTATCCTTCCTCTAAATGAGGTATAGTAAGTTATATTACACAGTTATAGTAAGGACTATACCTAAGTAATTGACTATTTATTTGAAATAATTAACCATATCTAATTACCAACTGTAAGGAACAGAGTAACAATCAAATATGAAACAGTCTGATGGATGACTAAAGGAGAAAATAACTGTTTTCGTGTTGCATGGTTGTAATGACAATAGTCAGATTTTAGTTTCACTTCGCTATGGGGAGTATCGTCATCCTGAATAAGAAATAAATCATTTTTTTTCAAAAGCACAAGTATGAATTTCATCTCAAAGTAAGGTGGTAAGCGGACGTTGTGAGTTTCACGCACCAAATATTTGATGTAACCTTTGTATTGAAAAAAAAATTATTCATATATAGACTAATTTTCAGTCTTAATTTCAATATTAACCGCTAGTCCCGACCGTACCGAGAGTCCATTGTTCAATTTAATCTACAGGATCAGATGGCGGCAAAGAGGAACCAGGCTGCAAGGAGAGATCTGATCTGGTTGAGCCAAGGTAAGGTAACCTAAGCAGAGGTACCGCTGCTTAAGGAACCCTACTATCGCTTCCTACTGTCAACGTCTACGTGTCGAACCAGCTGCTAATAGCTTGACCTTTAATAGCTCTAAGAAATGGCAGGTTATTTTATAACATAAATAATGTAGAAAAGGAATAACAGCCGTTATTTACCGATAGGCCTGATAAGAACCGTAGATTCCACTTCCAAAATAAGGTTTTCTTTCTGAATGGGCCATGTAAGGGACACAACACATTTCTGAATAAATAAACAGTGGTTTATCACTAATATTAATTGAGAAAGAAATTATCCACTTTCCACATTTTTGCGCACTTTGACCCTTCGTAGGATTTTGTAGGCAGGACAATACTAAAACGAATATTTTAACTTATTTCAGGATCCATTAGTAAAACTAGCAACTTATTTTGATACCAGTATCGAGTAAGTTTTTAAATCAACATTACTTTGGAGGGATGAGTTTTTGTGAATCTATGAAATAAATATTATCTAATAGAAAATTAGTCAACAAAAAAATAGTGAACATAAAAAAAGGTAGTTTAAACAGGCGAATGAAACAATGCGGAATAGCGGGTTTCCGTGGACATAGTCAAAAAATTTGTAAATACTGTCAGATTAATTTGAAATATTACAGCAATATAACTATAAAATGGGAAAATTTCTACTAAAAATATAGAGTCACAGCTCTTCTACTATTCATATTTCTGGAAAAGTTGAAGTTTTACAATAAATTATCTTCAACAATTTTAAGGACGCCTTGAACCCCTAGAAATGTTATTATACACATATGTTTTTCGGTTGTCTCTACAGACAGTAGATCTTTGGCCTCCCGAACCAGCCTTCTCCAAGCCAGCCTATCTTGGGTTACTGCTTTACAGTTTCCTGCTTGGAACTCTTTCACATCTTTGTTGATTTAGTCTATCCATCTGGTTTTTATCCTCCAACGTATATATATAAACTTCATACATATCCATTATATGGATAATTCGATAATAATTCGAATATAATAAGCGAATACTTATTAATCCGAACATTATTATTTCCTATTATTCATATTTTATTATTATTTCATTCTATTTTCTTCAAAACAATTGTGAAAATAAATAGAATCAATTGAGACCGGTTTCAGTTTTAGAAATCGTTCGAATATTTATACCGAAAAAAAATTCGTACCAGCCCTGACCGATCGGGGTGAATATGATTATAACGGATTTCTCACGCCCAATACCTTACGAAAAAGCGAAGAAAGAACCAGCTATTTTTACAATGGTGGTATTCGTAAAAAAATCAATTGAAAAGTGCGTTTTTATGAACAAAAAAGCGGAAAACATAGTTCTGAAATTAATATATCTTTTAAAGTTTAGGATGATGAGAATAAAAATATCAACTGCCACTTTGAACTAAAAGATTTCAAAAAACACAATAAATTTTCAAAAATTCCACAAATTATCAGGTTTTCAATTGAACTAGAGAAAAAAAAAATAGAAAAAGGTATGAATGAAACAGTCAAAATGAAATTTTAATTTTATATAATCTGCTCTTGGCATATTCCGTTCCACTGTGACGGCTCATTAGCAATTTTCAAAACGTACTAAAACAAATTAAGTAACTAAACCAATCAAATATAAAGAGTTCACAGGGAATAATATGGGGCCAAATAGTAATTAGACTTTTCATAAGCAATCTGTTATTGTTCGGTAGGAATTATGATTAAAAACTAATTATTTGTGGTACATAAAGAAGTTAAGAAAATAATAATATCTGATGACAAGGCATGTAATAAAGTATAATTGTTTTTAATAGACGTGATCATAAACTTATTTTGAAATATTAAAGGCTGAGAAAACATGGGATGATACAGTAGTGTATAACAATATAGTATTTTATATTGTATTCTACTTTAAAAATAGAGTAGTTTATTTTTTCTTACAAAATGTTAAGTTGTTATTTATTTTTTAATAATAAATTGATAACCAATACAACCATATAGATAAGAATCATAAGAGTAAGAAAATTCTATTGAAACATTTTTGGTTATAGAAAAAAAAATTATAATGTACACTATTAATGCTGAATTTTCCTCCAGACTCCATATCCATTTCATATACATACGACATATTTCAAAACAAGTCGCGAACTCTTTTTGACGTTATAATTTTATTCAACTACACAAAATTTGCCAAAAAAAAAACTAAACACACAAAAAAATAGATTAGTTGAAAAAAAAAAGTACATAAATAACAAAAATATACTCACAAACAAAAGAACCAAACAATAAATCTAGTACTCGACCGGGTTCCACGATTTTCCGGCCGCTACCCGAGATCAATTAGGACGAACTGGTGGAGATGGACAGCGAACCAACGGCTGGTGGGGCGACCCCCCACCAGGGAGTTTTCGATCCTCAGGGTCAGAAAATCTTGTACTATGGTATCCTTGTCGCTAAATGTCGGGTTTCGTCTGGGTCCGAATCAGCAACAATAGGCAGGAAGCAGGTTCTGGAGCATTTCCTGGTTCGCGGGGGTGAACGGGTAGCTTCTTCTTGTAAGACCTTCGGCAAGTCTTCCAGGCAGGAATACCTATCATTTCTAGCACGTCTGCATAATATTCGTTGTATCCAAACCTAGCACACAAAGCATTATCTATGTAACCAAAGCGCAGACTTATACATTCATAACTCAGCATAAAACATCATAAGATGTGAAATTTGTGAATTATATAAAATTAGATACAATTTATAAAATTGCAAATCAAACACAAGACTTTAACCGTGTTCCCTTATTGTGTTTGTTATAGCGTAAGGCATCAGCGAATGTCATTGAGAGTGGACGGTATAATCCCTCCCGTTAGGAAACAACTTAGTTAAATAAAATCTGTAACTACAACAACTCTATATTAAAATTATAGTGGTTTTGGTTCGCTAATTTAAATAATATATCCATTAATCTAATAACAACAATATTAAAGGAAAAGTAGGGAAGGAGAGAATCATGCAGGAAAATATGGAATAAATAAAAATATTGAGGGAAAAATAATTGATGGAATGTAGAATAGAATTGACCATTCTAACACTAAGCTTGGTACGTTGGAGTTCGTCCAAAATAATTATATGGGTACGTACTAAAATGGTTTTATTGAAGCCAATGAATTAGTATTTATTTGAAGTAAGTTGATAACAAATATTATATTAATCGAAATTTGCGATGTTAATCGGTCAACTTGGTCAATATTCAACACGGGAATAAATGGAATAAATAATTTAATACATAAAACAGACCTTTCAGCCAAAACTGTTATCTCAGTCTACGGTTCTTCGTTTGTTTCCCTCCCACTTTCCTAAAAAAAGATGACTTTTTTTCCGCCGACCGCCAATGAGTTTCTATCGGATTGGGAAAATAAAGTCGGTGTCTTCATACACTTGAGCTATAGGACGCTTTGATCTCTTCTGTTAATTTCCCAGAGTAAGTGCTCAGTGTATCTCGCTCCACCCAGTTTCTGCCTATACTGATCTTGTTACTTCTACCTTGGCTTGTGAGCCCGTGCCGCTGTTGACCCGAAAAGGTAAGACTATCAATATTTAGAATATATATAGGTGAATTCATTTTGCTACATGGAAGTGAAACTTCTGCAAATGAAATAATGTATTAAAATTTTATTAATAATGATATTTATTTTACAAAAATACTATAACATTATTATTTATTTTATTTTCATATCATTTATTCAATTGTATGTGGATAATTATAGTTGGCCTTGATAGGATTTTTGCTAATGAAATAAAGAGGAAAATTGACAAAAATGTAGTTATGATATATAATTTTTAAATGCTTGAACTGAGTAGAGGAAGGTTACAAGCATTGTTGTGATAAAAGTTTAAGAAATAGTGTCTGCTGATGAATGATTTTGACTTTGTTTTAAGTGATATTTGACTAATTAGGTAATTAAACATATGTGGGATATACTAATTAACAAAAAAAATATCTTTTACCTAATGGTTAATAGATATTGATGTTTTTGACCTGGGCAGAATAGCCTGCATGAAGTTAGAGTTGTTTAAATTATATGGTTTCAAAGTTGTATTAAGGTAAGCTAAATTATAAATAATAATGTTAAGTAATTGAATTGTTTATAGGATCATACATGTAATAGAAACTGTTTTGTAGTAGATTGTCCCTGAAGATGGCCGGATTGGCCGAAACGCCGGACTTAATAAGAGAAATAAAAGGTTTTGAGACTATAATGGATAAAATTTGAATTATTTATTAAAAAGTTACCAGTCTCAAGAAAAAATTAAGATTATAAATTATTATTTATTTTATTTTCATATCTAATAATAATTATTAAATAATGTTTTATTTAAATATACTATTCATTCGTTAAAATATAGTTTATATTTTCATTTGTATTATTAGTAAATGTTGATATAATTTGCTTGTGGTAGCTAAAATAAGAAATGTAAACATTTGATTGGATGTTTTCAATACATTCTGCAAATATTGCATCAATTGCTGTACCAACTCTAATCCTACCTAATAATGGTTAAAATTAAGTTTACTTTAAAAATAAAAATTCTTTTGACTAAATTTAACCTAACAGTAAGACCTAACGTGTTTAGAACGGGAACATGGTTAGACAAAGATTGCTACTCCTTACGTATTCACCTTAACAATAATAATTGAACAAAGTTCAAACGTATTACTTTTTATGTAATTACCCATTTATAAAATTTAAAAAAAAATTATTTTCGCGCTATATTTTTCAGTTTTCGCCTCTCTAACTCGGAGTAGCATCAAGACACAATTACAGCTCACTACAAAGCGGATGAAATACTGAACATTTCTCTCACTTAGAGTATGTAATTTTTTTAGTTTTCAAGATATTTTAATTTAAATGTTGAAAAACTAGTTATAAATTCAATTTTGGCGTAATCTTTTCGACTTTTTAGGCTCAAATTACAATTTTAAATTATTGCTTATGACAAAGAGGAGCGCCATTAGCGTTCCTTCTTATAGCATTATATAATAATAATAATTTAAATAGGACAGCTATTTTCTAAATCTATTCTAGTACGAAAAATTTTTTAATCTAATTGGATAGAAGAAGCTCACAGGAGGTCACTCAATCGAACGGACACTGCCGGTATTGTTGAGATACTGTAATCTCTTACTCTCCTGTTACAATATAACATTTTTCCTGCTAGAATTGACCAGCTGTTGCCCCTCTCCAACGGTTCCGTTACATCTCGCGTCATGAAATCAATTTACTCCCATATAATTTTTTTTTCTTGAGTTAAATTGAATTAAATAAATTTTATAAACGACGGTAAAGCTGTTTTTTTTTCACTGAAAGAAAAAAGTCCTTACCATAAAAAAAAAAAAAAAAAAATGGCCATAAGCCTATCTGTAGTCAAAGTTGTTTGCTCTAATAAATGACATATTTAATTAAATAAAGTCCTTTAAAAGGTTTATTTTTTTTTTATAAAAGTAGTAGAGTCTACTTCGTAATCTTTTAAGCTATTTTGTATACGATGTTTTTGATATATGATACCTGTTTCGGGCTTGAGAGCTGGTTATTATTCTAAATAAATACATTATATTTTGAAATATGAATTGATCGATACTTGAGCTAAAGTGTTTGAATGATAAATCGCTAGCTTAAGCTCGGAATGAATACTATTTCACACAATATAAATTTTCAAATCCCCTCAGCAGATATTTGAAATTCTTTCACGAATTAACAGAAAACAAATAAAGATAAGAATTTCCAGGCAGACGTTCCTTTAAATACAATCCTAATCTTTGCTTTCCAATCGGCAGGATATAAATTGGGAAACAGGATAAAAGAGTCTTTAAAAGTCAAAGAACCTGTTTCGGTACGTAAGTGGACGACCGCCTGGCCAATTTGGCACTATTATCTTTCCCATTAATGATACCACATAAAATGTTACCGGTACAGTTTCGAATCTAAATGACGAGCTAGAATTCATGAAAATGCATGATGATATTCTTGCTATTCTGTGTCCGGGAGTATGGTTATATATCCGGAATACGGGAAGTCCAGAGCTACAAGAGAATAACGGTGTGGGTGGAAATGTTTATAACTTGTGTGTGGTACTATTTAAGGTTTTAACGACTGTTTCTTTCAGATAGAACATCAAAGGAATTTTTTTTTTTTTTTTAACAGATAGAATTTATCTCTTAAAATAACTTGATTGTTAAAATTCACCTCTAGGATTGACTAAGAAACAACCTAAAAGTTATTAGAGACACAACAAAATTATGGACGACGATATGTTGTTGATTGTTGCTTAAAGGCCTAAAACCCTCTGATCATCAACGCCTATGGCATGATAAAAGTAAAAAAAAAAAAAAATAAAAAAAGATATAAAAAAATAAATAATTAAAAAAAAATCAAAGAAGAGTTCTTTATAATTTATAAAGAAGGCGATGTGCTTTTAAAAATTCAAATACTAATGTAATTTTAGCTTCCTCATTTGTGAGAGCCTCTGATAAATTTGGGGTCAGTCCTATCCTGTTTATTATTGGCAAATAGTGAGTACATTCTTCAAAAATATGTCTAATCGTAAGAATGGATGACAATATTTGCACATTGGAGGTGGCAGTTTTCTGATCAGGTGAGAGTGCGTGAGGAGAGTTTGACCTATTCTCAAGCGGGTTAGAGCAACTTCCTCCTACGGCTGTTGCGGTAGGAAGTTTACCATGGTTTTACTGATCGTTTTATTTCTTTTAATTTACTAGGAGAGCTTTCATCCCACTTGGCCTGCCATTTTTCTAATATTTGTAATTTAAGGGGTGCACTGAGTTCTGAAGGGGTAAGAACGGCGGTGCCTCGGCCAGGGAGCGTGAGTGCCTCTCTGGCAGCTTTGTCCGCGAGCTCGTTACCTATAATCCCAATGTGGCTTGGACGACGATATGAAGAAAACGTATGATAGGTTACTAATTTTTTTACGAAAAATTATTACAAATGATTCAATGGACACCTTACAGAAACATAACGTAAAAGCAGTTAACTATAGTGAGGCGAAAACATATTTTCCTTCACACTGGTGTTTGTGTCGCATTTAGCCAATAAGAGCCCAGAGCTTTTAGAGAGTGCCTCAGGTCTGGAAATATTGTGTTCGAATTACTGTTGCGGACAAAAGATAGTACCTAATTTCTAAAATAACTAATTTGCAGATACGTCACACTGGGTATGGACCAACGATATCTCATTATTCCTTTAAGAAGCTCATCAGAGAAAGTTACTGTTCAACAGGTGTTTCTGTACAGATTTGTATAGGCTGGACAGCTATTTAATTTACATTCTTTCTTTAAGGCCTAATTTCAAAAAATTAAATTTTGTTTGATACAGCCATTCTTGAGTTCTATTGATGGGAGTTTAGTTGGTCAGAAGTGGATTATATAGAGAGATAGGGGGTAAGCCCAAGAGAATAAAATAATGTTAGTTATAATTAATAGAATGTTAATTATGTTGATTATAGTGATGGTCAACAAATAGTTGGTGTCAAAGTCCTGGTGTATGATGAGATTGTTGAATAATGAGAGAAGTGTGCTTACTTGGTGTGAGCGGCCTGAACCCCATGTTCGTGATCTACTGCTGCTGAAATTAGGCGACGGCCTCCAGGCAGAGTGCTCTCCGTGCAACACTCAGAGCTGCTTCTAGCCTATCATCTTTCTTATCCTAGTGGTAGTGTAACTAGGCCTACAAAGTATGCAGAACCCGTATGCAGAAAGTCCGATTTAAAATTCCATAAGGTAGCAGTTACCCCTTGTTCAATATAGGTGGTGCCGATGGAATTTGTACATGTGCCAATAGATGGCGTCTCCTTGGCTATTTCAGAAGAAAATTACATCTCCCATCTGAACTCCCCGCAAAACCTAAAACTAGAGTCCTTTGAACAAAACAACTTTCATACATTCTTAAAACTAGCTAACTAGCTACTAATACTAACTACTATCCTAGCTAATACAATACTAGCTACTGTACTCCCTAATAAAACTAGCTAACTAGCTACTAATACTAACTACTATACTAGCTAATACAATACTAGCTACTGTACTCCCTAATAAAACTAGCTAACTAGTTAATGTATTTTCTCTATAAACTTTTTTTGCCTATAATCTTGGAAATTGAGAAATAGTGAATTTCTGTTATTATTTTTATTTTTTTATACGATTTTGGTTGGGTGGATCTAGTGCATCCAATAATTATTGTACATTCAACAGTTCCATTTTTGTAAATGTCACGAAACCTGACAAGGATGATGGTTTCTTCTTAACCCACCCTACCTCTCTCTAAACGAGCTCACTGAATTAAAATTCAAGTGTAACAGCAATTTGAGAAATTTAGACCTACTTAGCAGAGACTGGATAATAATGAATCCTAGATTTCCATCTTTAAATTGAAGTTTTTTTTTTTTGTTGTTTTTTTTATAATTTATTTATTGTTATTTACAACTGTATACATATATACACATCAAGTAAATTTGCTGTAAGTGATATTATGCCATGATACAAACATGTGGAGAATCTACCCATTGATAGAACTCCAAAAACACTTCTAAAGGAGGAGATCTCGAGGCCATCTTCTTTTCAGACGCCAAGGAGGATTATTAGGTAAAGGAGAATCCAAGTTAGAAACGAGTTGGTTTGGGTGATTGGGAAGTTTATTATGGAAGAATTGGTATCTGGTTCTGGCCAAATCGGCAACATAGGGGACATTGAGGTCCTGATGGATGATTTGATTTGTGACAAAGTAAGGAGCATTAAGAATATTACGAAGGATTTTGGACCGTAAGGATTGGATTCGAGAGGAATTAGATGGTTTAGTGGAGACCCATAGCTCAATTACGTATGTCTAGATAGGCCTTAGTCATGTAGATCAGTCTTTTGTAATGGATTAGAAGTTTGGACCGTTTGTCTAGTAAATGTTGTAATAGTCGGAATCGACGAGCAGTTTCCTTCAGTCTTTTCAGTCTTGTATGAGGATTCCATGTCACTCGTTTGTCCAGATTTAGTCCTAAGTAACGGATCTGCTCAACAGGAATAAGTGAGGTATTATTAAAAGATACTCTGGGGCAAGACGAAGGTTTACGACGAAGGGTAAATGTGATTTTGTGGGATTTATTGGATATTTTAATCCTCCAGTTTTGGCACCATTCTTCAATGGTGGTGATGTGGGATTGGAGAGATTGGGATACAATGGAAAGATCATTCATTATTCACTGATAGTAGGCATGTGTCATCGCCATACGTTGTGAGAATAGAGTTAGGATGGGTTGGGATGTCAGCTGTAAGCACTTTATAAAGGATAGGACCAAGGATACTACCCTGAGGTACACCACCTGACTGAGGAAACAGGGATGAATAAGCGCTGTTGTGATTTACTTGAAATTACCTGTCTGAGAGATAAGAACTAAATAGAAATTAAAATTAAAATTTTTGGTTGATAAATGTTGTTAGAAATCGGTAGTTGAAATACGAAATTTTTCATGGGAGACATTAAAGGTTTAGACTTTAATATAGTCAGCGGAATGGTTTATATATGTAATAATAAGAACTATACCACATTGTATGGTATCAAATTAGATCAGAATAAAACATTGAGAGGGAAAGATCTCTGTGATTAACCAAGGATTTTAGGACTTAGATAGAATGTCTTAAGTAAAAATAAGGGAAAAACGAAAAAAACGTTTTTTAGTTAAAACGAATAGCTTTGACGTGTATGGTCAGAACACGTTAGAGGAATTTGTTTTCCTCATGATTAAACTCCTCATATTCCCTATAATATTTTAGATAGGAGCAGAAACAATTGTGGTTTAGATTTTATCTTAAAAAAAAATATCATAAAAAACAAAAGCATGTCCAGGAAAAGAATTAAATAAAAATAAAATAACTGTCATAGCTTATACCCGCAAATCCATTAACTTAAATGATGTGAAATGGTTAAAATTGCCGTGGAGAAGTGTCGGTGTCAATGACCCCAAGAATTCATGAGCTTTTAGTCCTAGAAGAATAAGTTTTTGTCTTATTAAAACATTAAAGTAGAATGACTAAAATTGCTACGAAACAAAATTTAATTTCTGAGGTTTATTCCAATAAGAAATCCATTATGGTCATAAAGTATTATGTTATGTAATAATAATATTCTTTATTTTAAAATGAATAAGAAAGCCACACGAAGATAAATAAAGAGATACTTCAAATCAAGACATCTAAGAATACAATTGATTTCGAAGGAAATTTATACTTTAAAAACTGATAAACGGTAAAAGGTTTACAACCTTATACAATTTTAAGAAACATATGTTAGATTATTGAATAAATTTTACAATTCTTGATCACCAATTTCGAAAGAAACAATAAATAAAACCCAGATCCCAAACGGTTTCTGAATAAAATATGTGTATTTTTCAAAAATATTTAGAGTGTATTTTAAATTAATTTAGGAAGAAATTAATTGACCTCTAAATGATAAAGAGCCAAGCAAGTAAATGAATAGGTAGATGAAAATATTTTAAAAATATAATAATAGAAGATAGAATATTGATATACTGGAAGATTATTGATTGACCGTGTGTGAAGATGAAAGGAATATGGTCCGGGTGCGGTCAAGAAAAACTCAAATAGTAGAAATATGCTAATTTAATGAGCCAACGTTTCGCCCCACGTTGCAGGGCTTCTTCAGGGCTATTTTGACGGCAGTCAAAACTAAAATGACCGTTGGGGATGGGAGGAGTGGGGACAGCCTTGTAGCATTAAATTAGTATATTTCTACTATTTGAGTTTTTCTTGACCGCACCCGGACCATATTCCTTTCATAGAATATTGATATATTTTTTTTAGGTTTATAGCTTTATGGATGGTAAAAACAAAGAAATAAATAAAAATACCGTGTTATTGTTGATATATCAATATATATAATTGAGGAAAAAGCATTTGGAACAGATTTTTATATATAAACTGTAATACAAACAGTATATATACCGATTATAGACAGTTTTATTTTATAAATATATATATGTTTCACATATCTGTAACTTTTCGGCCCTTAACAATTGGCCATATCCGGACATATTCCTCTCCTCATCACCCCAGTCACATTATTAAAATAAATTTTTACATTTATAACTCAAGGAAGTATTTATTGCCATATTTTTAAAAATTTGTTTCCTTTTTTTCTTAGCTGTTTTTGATACGTCATCAAAAACTAATATTATACACAAGATTTAGTTTTTAAAACATATGTTACTATTGAAATTGTATAAGCTTTTTGATGAAATTGTATAACAAAACAAGAATTTTCATTCATATTTGGGCTAAATTTACTACTTTTTAAAATCTAAATTTAATAATCTTTTTTAAAATCTTGTTTTGTGTAGATTGCTATTTTTTCCTTTTCTAGCCATGTTTTATCTACACTAACATAGTTCTTCAGACTTCTATTGGCTTACATTAAACTGTTGGATTTATTATCTAACTATTTTTAGGGAAATGCAAGTGCAGTTTCAACTTTGTTTAATTTATTTAGCTATATATTTTAAATTCAAATTTGTTGATTCCGTTTCATAATTGATTGCTTCTAAAACTATTCCTTTATTTTCATATTATTTTAACTTTCTGATAATCAAAATTATGTCGTTATTTTCTCGTATGGTGTAGTAGTAAAACTGTTATTTATTTTTTTTTTTTTTTGATTCTTGCCATCAATAATTTTAATTTTCAGCTTTACATAGTTATAATTTAATCACAAAGATTTTTAGGTTATTAACAAAATGTATATGAAATGATAAACGACTGGATAAAAAGTCGGTCTCAAATAAAGTATAAACTCAAGTTATATTAATCTAATCATCTAGCAATGACTTTGTTTAACATAAAGCTCCATGCTTTCCCTGTTGGTATCTGGGGCAAGGAATACACGGAAGTCTTGCCTACAAGCGAAAGCCCTCGAGCAATTGATTCCCCTTGGTACTGATCTATCAACTTCCTTAAGGAACGTCTCATCCACAGGAAACCGAGAAGTCCTTCAAAGGTTTATCGTACAGAAATAACACACTTAAGATACATGTATAGGTAAATCAAAGCGCTGAGAAACACCAGGTACATCATATATAACATGTATCATTTTCAAAGGATTTTCTATTTATGATACGGTAAAAAATGTACGTACCTATAGAATTAATTACGACAGACAAATATGTCATTATAAAACTTAATGTCTAATAAATCACAAATCAAATTTGAATTATTAAATGACCAAATATCACGCAATATAATCCCAGTTATATACTTCAAAACACCAACCACCAACTTTAATATTTTAAAATGAAACCCAGTTTCAGAGAAAAGCAAAATCTCAACACACAACATACGTTAACTACCACACTATAATTTCAAATGGGGGCTTTGAAAAAAAAAATCTAATAATTCATCTACTACGTTTCGTATATTTTTTTAGCCATTTTGAAGTACTGAAGACTAACTCCTACAGAATATTTTTCCGTAAATCGAAAGGCAAACTGCCCCTGACCAGTTCAACAGCTGTTCCCTATTTCTCCATATCTGATGCCTGTGCTTGGTTCGTATCTGCTCTCTCTATCCTCCATTTTACCTAACTCTATGACGCACGCCGGTGGATAATCCTTTATCTTTTTTTCTGTTCATAATAAATGGCTACTTAAAGTCAAGGAATCAGAGTGAGGTTGAGTTACTTCTTACTAATGCCTTGCAATCAGTCCAGCGGCTGATCATGATGGCTAGCTCACGACCTTACATAATTTTTAACAGTAGTATGGTCATTACTGAGCTGCAACTGACCGATTTATCATTAGGACCAATAATGTGTCGTCTACTGTAGATTAAACCCCCGCAAAAGCCCACAAATTAGTGTGCCACACTTCGTTCAGAGCAGTAAACTCAGCCCCTAAACCCTCTAGCCTATCTCATTCCTCAATGTTACTTCCCTTAAGTTTATTCAAGTATTATTTGTACAATATAGAAAACGCACAACTACCAATATTGGACTTCCTTGTCGTCCATAAGAAGTAACTAAGAGAAGGTCGCATACGTATTCAGCCTTCAATTGTGTTCTTTAAATGTGCGTAGTTCAACTTGACCATAATTCACATTTTTTCGTCAAAAACGCAACAAAGGAATATGATATGTTTTTTTTTTAAAGTAACTATCAATAGTAATCTGACGAGGATGGACACCAGTAAAGTTAAGAAAATTAGCATAATTTTAACCGATAGTTAATCCAAAATAATAGAATAATCGAGTAATAGTTTGTTATTCTACAACCATCTTGAGTCAATGGCTTTCACATCATACTATATAAAGCTCTCTCTTGTAAAGTAAAGTTGAATGGATTCATGATTCAGGATCATTGTAACCCATAAATTTCATTGGAGGCATTGTCTTTTTTCTAGTAATCTATAATTCAGTTCACAAAAGAGTTATTAACTCGCCTTTTGCAGTATTATATAGTGCAAGAAGGAAATTAGACGCTAGAGACTAGCATTGTAGCTCAACAACCAAAGAAAAAAAAAGGAATCCAGAGAATAATGACGATTATTCATTACTATTGTTTAATATATAACATGATTTTCACGCTGTAAACAACAGCCCACATTACATTTGATGTCGTGTCACTATTGTCATGCTATAACGATTTGATTGATACCTTAGTAGTAAAATTAATTATCTGCACATGCATGACAACAGCCACATGACACCTTGACAGTGGACTATTGCACTTTATAACGTTACACCAGCCTTGCATGTTTCCTATTTAACATTCATTCACCAAGTTGAACTATCAGCGAGGTTACGTTGATTAATTAATTTTATTTAAAATTAATTTTTATTGGAAGAAGATAGTTGACCGTAAGAAGTAGATTGTCGGAACATAGTCCAGTTGACGGTCAACAAAGGTATTAAAATAGTAGGAGAAAACTATTTATTGTTAAGCCAATAAATAGTTATTGTTTAACTCCATCCGGACTACTTTCTGACAATTAATTTTGATGTTCTTTATTTTAATGTATTTTACTTTTATTTAGTTAATTCATATACTTGGTAATCATGGTATGAGGAATTCCTCTGTCACTATTTTGTAGTTACAGAGGTATTCATGATCTTTAGTTTAACATGTTAAATGGAAAAATATTCCTTTACCATGCTAAAGCGATATAACATATAACATGGTTGAATAGGGGTATTCATGATATTTTGTTAAATGTAAAATGTTTTACCATGTTAAATGTTATAAGTATAGCATTGTGAGCAGCCCTATATAAAGTCATGTTAAATGATAAATGCATAAGAGCTCCTAGCGGATTTTCTGACTAACTTGTTTAATAACCTTTCCTTCCAAAATTTCATGTTATTATTTACTTATAAGTTTGATTACAGTATTTTATTACAACATGCCTAAAATAAGTGAAAAGTAGAAGTGTAAAAGTTTGGCTTCTGATTTACTATATTTTTTAAAAGGTCCAAAACACAAGACAAAAGAAAAAACAAAACATAAACTGCGAGTAAGTAACCTAACACGATAAAACAGTGACAAGCTCAGCTGGTCTGTTTCGTGACGTCCATTTAACAGACCTAGTAACAGACTCTCAGCCATGTTACATGTTATATCGTTTTTAACTTGGTAAAAGAAGAAAATATTTCACAATTTAACACCCTTTAACATATTAAACTAAAGATCATGAATACCTCTAATGTCTGTTTCTAGGTCTGTTAAATGGACAATGACGTCACGCAACAGACCAGCTGAGCTCGTCGTCATTTTATTTGCTGTCTTAGGAACAAGCAATGTAGTATTATACGTAATTCTTGCTCGTAGTTTGTGTTGTGATTATGTTAGTATTGTTTTGGATTTTTTAAAAACTAATAAAGCAATGTATGACAATAATAATAATGAAATTACAGTTGTCAATTGGCTCATCTTATTTCTCTTCTTCACAAGTTAGAAAATGAACAAGACGCTCAGTGGTCAAAAGTTCACAAGACATTAATCAAAACTTATAAGTAAACAATAACGTGAAGTTTTGGAAGGAATAGTTATAAAACAAGTTGCTCAGAAAATCCGCTAGGATCTCTTATACATTTAACATGACTTTAAATAGGACTGCTCACAATCCTATCTATATTTATAAGATTAATTATTTCATATTTTCTTGTTTGAGAGTGGTTTAGTTTATTCTTAAATAAAACAAATTTGATCCTTTTTTTCTCTCAACTTTATTCTTTACAACTTTTCCAACGTTTCGACCCTCAGGTCATTCTCAAGGATACCTTCATATTGATGTCATTTTATTTTTTCAAATGTTAAAAATGCAGGCTAATTGCCTTTGTCCCATATAACCTTTTCTAAATAATTTTTTCCTAGATTTAAAACTTTTTTAAAAACTTTTCTTCCTTCCTTTATTCACATTTGCAACTTAAAACAGAACCTACCTTCAACAGGTTAGAAATTTGTTTAAAGGTTTAATCTAGGAAAAAGTTATTTAGAAAAGGTTATATGGGACAAAGGCAATTAGCCTGCATTTTTAAGATTAAAAAAAAGAAAATGACATCAATATGAAAGTATCCTTGAGAATGACCTGAGGGTCGAAACGTTGGAAAAGGTGTAAACAATAAAGTTGAGAGAAAAAAAGGATCAAATTTTTTTTATTTAAGAATATATTTATAACATTTTACATTCATCACATCATGAATACCTCTAATATAACTTAATTTTGTTTTTTAATAAACACTTAGTGTATCAACCCTTTGACTATCAACTTGGGAGATTGGAAATTCTTGAATGACAAATATTTTTTTTAATATAACCGTAGAATGAAGTGATATTTAAAAAATAATATTGAGGTGTAGATAGTTGACCGTAGATTAATGAGGAAATCATTCTCTCTGATTCTTTAAAACTATATATTTTTTTCATATTTTTATTAGGAGTATAAAATAGAAAGATGATATAGAAGGCTATTTCTTCAAAATATTGGTTATTATATATATATTTTTAGTATAGGTATATAAGTTAATACTCACAATGTAATTCAGATATAAACCACTCACTATTTTTCATTGTCTGTCATAATGTTCAATTTATTTATTTAATTTTTCAATTTTTTTAGACACTACTTGCATATCTTATCTTATACATATCTTCTTACCTACATGATATTATATTTCATCTGTCACTGTTTTCAATTTACTACCATACAATTCCAGGAATATCAATCAATTAAAATTTTGTACTATTCAATTATCAGTTATAAATTTTTTATCATTTATGATTTAATTTAATATTTTGTATAATTCTAAATTTGTTTGTATAGTATTCCTTTTCAATTGTATGTTACTCTAAATGTTGTTGTTATCTCTTTTGTTCTATAGCCCTGATGAAGACCTGAAACTCAGGTCGAAACGTCGGCATAAAATAAATAAATATGGTTTATTTATGTCGTTCTTTGCTGACCGCACCCCCCGACAAACTTCTCCAATTAAAAAATTATATTTTTCGATAGTTCCCCAAACTTGACACATGTTGTAGAGGAAATCAAATTCATAAATCGCTATCAATAAGTTTTTGTAAAATAGCTATAACATGAGTAATAGCTATTATTCATGTGTTAACATGAAATAGGATTTTTTTAAAACCATATCAGAGGCTGCTAGCGGACCGGAACGAATGAGATGAATGCCAAGTACAGCAGCGTTCGGAGAAACCGTTCTCACGTTCAATGGATCTTGCATTCTCATTCCTTGACTCACAGTGCATTTTCAAATGATTGAGATATTAGATGAAATATGAATTATAAAAATAATTATTACAGTTAATAATACACGTACAGTTATTAATAAATGTCGCACAACCAACCCTACACCAACGACTGCACTAGTTAGACAACAAAATCCTTCAATACCCACCCTATTCGACTGATCTATCCTCCCCCCCCCCAACTGATTTCCACATTAAACACTCGGATAAGTTTTAAGTTTAAAACTTAGGTTTTAATTCAGAATTAGGTAAAATGCTTTTCTGGAATTCATACTTCCCAGAACTCCAATTTTTTTCCCTTGTGAAATAAATAAGCTCGTCGTACGTTGCTAAAATATTATAGATTCTAGTGGAAACTATATTGAATTGAATAAGAATACAGTATATATTGTCAAAGTAAAGACAAGTATATATTCAATTCCTGTCAAGAATATGTTTCTTTTCTGTATCAGATCAATATCCTAAATTTTAAATTTATATACATAGTTAAATTTGAATATTTACGCATACTAAGAAAAAATTACTAAACAAGTCTTTTATTCCAAATTTTAAGCAACGAAAAAGCAGCAACTTTTTTTTTATTTTTTTTTTATTACTATCAGTCCTAACAAAATATATTGGGTTAAAACTAGACACTGCATACCCATGAATCCATTATTAGACATAAAATATTACTTAATATTAATCAATATAATAATATTAATACATCTAATTTTTTTTTACTCTTTATTATACATCAATATTTATTATGTCTGTTATAATATTCTTCTTTTTTTAATATATTTTTTATTTATTGATAGATATTAAAATCTGCCACACATTCATACTAAAATAAAATAAAATAAGAATACAAATAAATAAATGAATGAAAAAAAAATCTCTCTTAAAATATATACAAACAGAAAGATAAATAAAATGAACATAATCTCTAGCCACATTTACACTCTTATATACAATCGACCTGAGGATCCCTGAGTCACTCTATTCCCCACGTGTGAAGGGTAGAGCAGAGCTCAAAAGATCCCAGCGCATCCCTCTCACTGCATCACCGGTAGTAAGCCAGTGGAGGCTGGGCAAGTGCGATAAATGTTAATATCAATCTCATATTTCTCTTTTTCAGTCCATTACAAAAACTGAACTTATCATAAAACAAAAAATGTTTGGTATATTTTAAATTATACATACAGCAAATTAATACCAAACGTTGTTAGCAAACTTACAATAACAAAAGCTTAAAAAAATTATTGATTTATTATTTACAATATGGATCCACATCTAGCCTAGTCCTATTTTCAAATTCCTGGCTCTATTTTTCGAAAATAAAACTACCTATGCAACTAAGAGTACATGACTTACCCACTTGGTGTTGAGATTCGGTTGTATAGATGGCTGTCTGAAACATAAAATAAATAATTAATTCCAATGTCTAATAATCGTTAATGGTCCTTATAATTCTTTCATAAATAAGTAAGTAGGTAAAAATATAAATCTAATATCCAAGATTTTTCATACAATTATAGGTTCTGGATAATTTAAAAAAAAAAGAAGAAGATATTTGAGAATTTCATAGAACTGTAATCAACAAACATAATATGAGTTATAATTTGTTGAAAATAAATACTTGGTTCATTATAAGAAAAAATAAAATTAATAATATTTTTTTCTTGATAGAGAGAACATGATATTTAGATAATAATAATGTGAACCCCTCCAATGGACCAAGAGCCATCCATGGGTTCAGTACTTTGTAAGGAGGCATTGTTTTTAGAACAACGGTTATAAGCTATGGTGATTTGGTCAGAATCACACTCAACCACTAGGTTTTTCTATTAAAGGGTACTCACTTTAAGAGGTTGGGTGGACCTCAAGAGGGCTCCATAACCCACAGGGTTAACTCACGACTATAGTGTAACAGAAAATAATTATCTGCCCAACCGCAAATATTTAAATAATACAGATTTTAATTTATTGACAACAAAATATTCATCTTCTCATACCGAATATATATATATATGACTTCCGCCCGTGAGAAGTGAAACTTCTTACGTTCTAATAAACAAATGTATATTATTTCAGAATTAGAAAATGCAGTTTGGTTAAGGGTATCTCTCTTAATTAAATGATTATCTGTATTGTATAATAAATATTTTATTTATTGAGATAGGGGAACGTTTCACTTTCTGATAGATTCAGTCTTATAAGTGCACCTAAAGAAGTTTCACTTCACAAATTCTTGGATGAGAAAGGAATATTAATAATTATAATAAAAAAACAAAAACAAATTATGAATTGAAGGAAAACAAGGAAGCTGTTTATGGTGCAATAGTTCATTTTCCCTAAATATTATTATTTTACTCTTATGCATATGACAAGTCTTTGGTTATTGGATAATACAAAACAGTTTGATGGAGATTTTACTGGGCAATACCACAGAAAGAAGTCGTAGGTAAATCATACTTTGAGGAAATTCACCGAAACTAGCACAAAGGTTGAATGTCAACCCTACATAGATAAAATTGATAAATATATACAATAAAGCCGTTTATATATTTCTTTAGTCAGTACGGTGAACACTTCATTATACCAAACCTTAATATAACAATTAAGATTAAAGCTTTAATAAATTTAAGAATGATTTAAATAATTAGAGAGAAAAGGCACAAATAAATTATAAATTAAAGATTCAATAAAGAATAAAACCATCGTTCAGCTCTGAACGGGTTATTAATATCGATACAGCAATGAATTACAAGGATATAAACCATAAAATTATTCGATTAAAAAAAAACTAAAATATTTTTTTTTGAATGATTAATTAAATTCTATTATTTCTGGAATACTTGAAATGTAAAACAAAGGCCTTTGTCCCAAAAAGTAACAAAGCAGTCCGAAGAATACTGTAATGTTTCTAAATTCAAGAGCAATATCTCGATAAACTAGCAAACCTTTTCTACATTTGACGTTAGTTAATGATTTGATTAAGTAACTCGACATACACAATAATTGATTTTTTAAAGTTGAAGCGTGATTCCCTCAACTTGTCCAAAGCCAAGCTCTCCGAATTTGCAGATCTCTAGGAAATCTCAGAAGCAAATTACAAACTTGAGCTTTTCAGAACTATTCAGTTAGCTGTTTAAGATCAAGAAAATAACCTATTTTTTATGTCAATATAAGAAAAATGTGGAGAAACTTGTGTACAGATATTAATATTATTCTTTCACCTCATCAGTTTTCTATCATTTTCAAAATTTCTGCTTATCTTCGCTCGGTTATCTTTTACGCTAGTTGCAGGCTAAACTAATAGATTATAGATTATGAAACCCGCCACGACTATTCAGGACATTTGCTAACATCTGTGAATACGACGCGTATTTTTATTGAAAACTAAGAATGCTATTCGTAAAAACTGAGAAAAACATGATAATTGTAATTCATCCACTCAATTTTTTTTTTTAAAGTAATTACCAAGAAAGGAAAATAGATTAAAAATCGTTTTTCTTAAGGGTTTAATAGTTAAATATGCTTGTTACAGTCATAAAAGGAATAACTATAAAAGTAGCCATTATGGAATTCGTATAGAGAACAAAACATTCATTTAGAAAATGTAGGTAAAATCGAAAAAGTTGAGTATACTGTCTGTTATTCGCAATTTTAAAAACAATGGTTACAAACAAAGGATAAATTCCCTAACACTACATTAATGTCATTCGTTTACCTAAGTGTTTACCGTTCAATGTGACGCCTAGGAAAAAAATTTCATTTCAACAGCTAAACATATTCATTTATAACTGCCACCTAAAATTGATATGGAACAGTCCAAAATGTTGATTTTTTTTCAGAAATTTATTACGACGATTTTTTTTCAGTTTTTAGATACCATGGTTGTACTCGGATTATACTTGCATGGATTCTATATAGTATTAAATATAACCTAGAATTACTAATTACAAATGTGGGCTCAAATATACGACAGGACGAGTAGGAGTGTAGTGTTCAAATAGTACAAAGGACAAGTCCTTCAACAAAGTTGAAGGCAGCATAATTGCAACTGACCTTGCCAATGCAATCCCTCATATGTTGCAGACAGATTCGCGTAGGGCGTTAGAAGCTGTTGAAATATTAAGATTAGTTAACAGTTTAACACCTTTTTGATTAAATTATAATATCTACTAGTCACTAAATTAATAATTCCTATAACCCAAGCTCTATTTCTTGGAAGCGCCGGAACGGAAAGTGTAGTAGATGTCCTAAATTATTGGCCAAAAATGGCAATACCTTCAATCATTACAATCTGTAATGGTTCTCTTAGGTGAAGTATAGCAATTAGTAGTCCAGTAGCATTAACAACAGAATGTGTGAAGAAATACATTATTTTAACTATGTATTTTAAATTTATTTCCTGTTAAGAGGTATAGAATGGCCGGTCCTTATTCCAGCTCAAATTGAGTGTAATCAATAGTTTTAGCGGGATAGTAATTATACAAAATAATTATTTTTTTATTCGTATAATTTTTATGGAATAACCTGAGGTTACACAGGTACCTCCCATTGATCTTAACCTTGAAAAATTACTTGACCAGAGAGTGCAGGGGAAAAAATATATATCTTGATATATAACACAAATAAAAAATAATGAAAACAAGTATTAAATAAGAAACATAGATGTTTTGTTTTTTAAATAGTCCAAGAGTTGACCATATCTACCAAAAACTGTACAGTTCGATCACAAACAGAAACGAACCAAACTCTAAAAGTCACTTACTGTTAAGAACATCTAGACCAACGTGTAGACAGTGTACCACTAACTGTTAAACACTTACTGACAGACTTCAGGTATTTGATAGACACCGGATTACCTTATCATTTGGCAACTCTACTAAACGATAATAGCCCTACATTCCAGAAATATTTTATTATCTTAAGAAAACAAATATGTACGAATGCATATATATAAACAAATTTTATCTATTTACATCAATTAGTGTTAGTTACTGTCATAGAATATTTTTTCCATATTTTTTTTATTTATATATATATTTTTTTATTAACTATTGCTATGATATTAGCTAATACCTTCAAATATAGATATAATGATATAATACAATGTTTCTTTATATTAGGAAGATCATTCAGTATCCATAGGCGAACATCACCATCGCTGTGGATCGCCTTACATTATATTAAATAAAAGTTTTTTAGGATCACTTAATTAAAACTATTAATTGCCAATAAAATAGGTTTGATACTCCCTGCCTATATCCCATTCCTCATCACCCCATCGTACTTAACAAAACAAAACAGTGGAGAAAAGTAAGAACATATTCAAGAATGTTCCTTAAAATAATAATATAAGAAAAGTAACATGGCGGGGAAGAAAATACGTCAGCATAGCATATGTTGTAATTTGAATAAATCTAATTTAATCTCAATAAAAAGTCAAAATTCGGAACAACTCCTACGTCATCAGCGACACAGATAAAGGTGAGATCAAGTGAAAGCTTCTCTTTGACGTCATATGAACAAGGAAAAAAAAATCGCACAGATTTTGAAATTTAGCAATAATTCTTAGAGCTGTCGTCATCACTAAACTTTTAGTCGATTGATTAAATAGCTCATTTAAATAAAAATGTGAGAGGTTCAAATCACCCAAATGATTTACACCATAACCTCTCGAATGTTTAATAAATGAACAGTTTTACTCAATCTTTACAACATGGCTTTAAAAGTTTAAATATGTTAAAAATGTTGATACCCACTTATCTAAATAAATGTTACAAGCCTAGTAACGATTTTTAGTAATAAACTGATTTTATTTTAGAAATATTGTAACCAGAAAAAAATAGTATTAAATATAATAGAATTCATTAATACCATATTTACTGCCAAAATGACTTTATTATATAATAATGAAATAAGTATATATTCAAAAAAACACAGAAAATTAAAATTAAAGTTTAAAAAAAAATATACACAATCATAATTAAGTTTGCTGTTTACACTTAGCATAGATAAATCCTAAAAGGTTTATTCCCAATCTTGGAACTTACAGCCTATCCTACAGGAGATTCCAGCCCTTCTCTCCCAACTGAGTCACTAGCATTGAAAACTAGTAGAGTTTGAGACAAATGCTCAAGACCTATGTGTAGAATCTGGTTACAGCTAGAACTCTGAATACATGTTTGCAAAAGTTCCCAAAGACACCGACGATGAATAATCTCGAGTATTGGAATGACATAAGACCTAAAACATGTGGAATAATATAAACAGCGTGCTTGGATCAGTAATATTTTGAATTAAGGCATATTGCAAATGAAGACACTCTGTTCAGTCACTTAACTACGTCTCAAACACTCCAGAGATATCCTTCTTTAGACTGATTAACATTGCATGCTTTTGAAAAACAAAATTACATATCAATTTTAATCTAGGATGTTAACCGCTATGGAACGCTCCCATCAACAATGGACTGACTCAGAGCACGTTATCACAATATGTATAATAAAAGTGAAACAGAGCCAATACCTTGACCTTCACCAAGTGCGGTTTTCGAAAGAAAGGACACCCCTTTGGAGGGGGGAACGGTTAGCCGTGGAATTAGATGTTCAAAAAGCCTTTGTCGCCGCCTGGCAGCCCCTATTGTCCCACTCTTTTTTACACCATTACACTATCAGCTTCAAAACAAAATTCCTTCTTACAGGCTTACGCCAATAGTTTTATACGTCCCCATTCCACCCCACTTTTGCTGACTACATCTTATAAGTCTAATCTTTTGCCATGTTTCATGACTAGAAAAAAAAAATTAATCCATTCAGGAAAAGAAAAAAAAATTTTAATCCAGATTAAAAAGAACAAACAGAGGGACTGAATATCACTTTTAATGGAAGTAGAAGATAAATTATAATTATTAGGAAATTTTTAATTAATGAGAGCAAAGAGCTAAAAAGAGAGATGGAAATTACTGTTGATCATCGTAGGCGGTTTCCAATTTACGAAGTAGCGCGATAGCTCAGTGAGTAAGGTGTCGAGTTACAACATCCCGAACCAGGGTTCAAATCCGGTCCATAATATTTATATTGTCATACATGCTCATCATAATTATGAACCCTGTAGATTCCGGAACTCTCTATAAATTGGACATTCTTAATTAAATAAAAAATCTGGTGGTTGAGCCGTGATCTTGATCAGATCACCTCTTAGCACAACAGTTGATCAAGAAACTGTTCTTCCTTACTAAGTATTAACACCTGACGCTTTACTTGTTGCAATGGTACCTATCTTAATTTTAATTTAATGTGATAAAGAACCACAGAAATATTTCTTGTATGTGACGTGATTATATATTTTATCATTGTTCCTTATAAGAACGTATGAAAGATAGCTAAAGACATAATATAAGACCTTACAGAGTACTAATCCATGACCCATCAAGGTTCATAGCGCTACAGATTTCTTTTTTCCGATACATAACCTTAAGCAAAAAGCAATAAGTTGCCATGGAAGGGAGGGGGTGGGTTGTATGCAAAGTTATACAATAAGTTATAAAATTTTTAATGTAAAATTACTCTCGTGGGAACGGAGAGGCTTACTTTATTGGAAAGGGTTTTCATTGAAATTAATTAATTTCGAAGACATTAGTCCATGCCCAAATGTACATGGAGATAAATTAAAAATCACATAATTCCAATATTTTGAATTCTTATAAATATCTGGTAAAAATTAGATATTAAGAATCCAAATATTGATTGAAAAGTACCTGATTAAATAATTGTGTCCAAATCATACAATGTAAGAATGGAAATAAAAGGAGGGAGAAATGAGGCACTTAAATTTTAAAAGATAATTAATTACTAAGGTAACTTTGTCATAGAATTGCTCTCAACAGAATAACTTAAAAATAATTAGTTTGTACATTTTATAATTAAAAAAAAATTGAAAGTTCTAATAAAGGCAATGGTAAGAGTGTAAATGACTCTCATTCTTCTAGTAGATTGAAGGATTAAATTTTATAACAGTAATGATATTTTAAATTGGTCAAATTTTCTCTGAGTTATGTATTTTTCCCAGCTGAAGTAGTATTAATACACTACATAACTCAACTAGAAGAAACGTACAAAATGTACTGGGCAAAACAAATAAGTACAGCCAAGAATCAAGCAGATACGATTCAATGCCATACTAAACCAAGGTTAGTGTCAAGTACACAGCCAACAATTAAGGAATGGTAATTACAGAAGAATAACATTGAATAATTAAACTAGCTTTAACTTGTTCACTAAAATTAACTGACGTTTACAATTTAAAGTTATTTCTACTAGAATATTAATTCCATTTAAATTATAGTGGAAACAACAATTATAGGAAATATATTTAAACTTTAGCTATTGCTTCAGATTTCAACAAAGCGTCATAGATTCAATTGAGCGTTCAAAATTAGCACCATATTATCCATGGTTCTAATTTAGGGCACTTAGACTAATTTTCATAATCAGGTTACACCATTCAAAAAATATTGTTTCAGAGGTAGATCCATAATTATACTCGTAGGTAGAATAAGCTAAAACGGGAGAGTTCATTATAGGGACAAGAGCATAAAAGATTGTTTAAAAATAGTTATTATTTTACGGAGCCGAGCTGTAGTGTAAAACTAGGCTCATGCCTTCCCTTTAAATGGCCATTACTTTATAAAAGTCTGATATATGTTGCTCTCTGCCCATATTGATGCTCCAAATTAGGATTTTTTTCCAAATTGTATTTTACAAGGTTAAGTGTAGACAAAGGTTTAAGCTAAGTGCAGACCATATCCTGAGCCATATCTTAATGTAATTTTTTTCCTAATGTGAATAAGTAAAAGAAAAATTTGTTTAAAATAATTGAGAAAATAACTTCTCTTCAGTTTCGTAAAGCTCGTGATAAAAACTTTGTATTTATCTTTTATTAACCGTGTGATATTATATCTTCCTTTAATTTCTGGACTTTTAAGGGTAAAATGCATAATGCATAAATTTGACCGATTTAAAATATTATTGCTTAAATGAAATTTAAAACTACATGAATGACAGTGATTTACGCTCTCACACCATTTCTCTAGGGCAAGAGCTAACAAGTAACATAATTTAAACATTAAGCTTTTCTCATTATCAAATTAACAAACTAATTATTGATCCAAATATACTCTCAACTTTTATTTTCAGAAACTCTCCAACGTTTCGGCCCTCAGACCATTTTTAAGGAGACAACCTATAAAAATTTTTGTTTTTATATTAATTACATTGTTTCCTTAACAACATATTGATTTTGGCTATACCTTAAATATTGATTATTATTCTTTAAAATCGCTTCTGCAGGCTAATTGCTCATGTCATATCTTTAAAATAATTTAAATATTAAAATAATATCATAACAGTTTCAAATAATGTTTTTAAATTGATTATTTACTTACTTAAATCCTAAACTTTTTTGCATAAATAATCTTTTCTTTTTTCACTTACAAACATCATGTAATGTATTAAATTTAATTAAAAAAAATTATTTTTAAGATACTGTGATAACAGAGTTCTAACCTATTGAAGGTAGGTTCTGTTATAAATGATGTTTGTAAGTGGAAAAAGAGAAGATTATTTATGTAAAAAAGTTTTAGATTTAAAATGTAAAACGTTAGTAAGTAAATAATCAATTACAATTACAATAAAAAACATTATTTGAAACTGTCAGGATATTATTTTAATATTTAATTTATCTTAAAGATATGACACGGGCAACTAGCCTGTAGAAAAGATTTTAAAGAACATGACATCAATATTTAAGGTATAGCCAAAAATATCAGTATGCTGTTAAGGAAACAATGTAATTAATATAAAAACACAAATTTTTGTAGGTTGTCTCCTTGAAAGTGGTCTGAGAGCTAAACGTTGGAGAGTTTCTTAAAATAAAAGTTGAGAGTATATATGGATCAAAATTGTGTGTGTTAATAATGAAATAAACCACTCTCAAAAAATCATTAATCTAAATTAATACATACTTATATATAGCCATTCATACCATATTTTCAAACAAATATAAATAACAAAATAATAAATAAACTGAATACATTAAACAATTATTAAAACTTAAAAAAAATTCTAAACAGAGCCATAATTATTTAAAATTTTAAAGTAATTAAAGTTTTATACTCGTACTGCGAGGGAAACGATTGTTTGTGGTTTAGACTATTTTCGCATTCAGAACGGATTATCTCCGATACATTTGTTCTTAAATTATATTTTCTATAAGAAAACGTCACACAATATGCCCCATTCCATTCTGAATCCAAGAGTAAAATGCGGAGAAGAACTGTAGAACGTTAAAAAACCAAAAATTCCAGATGTAGTCAAAATCAAACAAGAATCCCAAAACTTTTTGAGGTTAAAAGAAGTGATCATATATAGTGATATCCTGTTTATCAAATTTGAAAGCCAAAAATTACATCTTAAGAAATTTTAATTTCATTTAATGAAACAGTTTGAGAAAAATAAATAGATTTCAAACTACAATAATTAAAATAATATTTTTTGAACAGATTGCTTTTGGATACCTGCCTAGCATGGCCTTGACTAAATATCGGAGTGAAATGTGTGTGAAGAAAAGACAATGAATGGAATTCTCAACTAAACGATCAGTAAGAAGACTTCTGATAACAAAAACCACGTGATTTTCCAGTATTGAAAAATATGGCAAAAAGGAAGAAATAATTTATTTAACAGGCAATGCAGCTCAAATAGATTGGGTTGCTACAACTTCCAGCAAACAGCCTGAGCTTTATTATATATAACATAAACACTAACAAAAATAACTTTATTTTACCCGTTTGTTCCTCTCCCTCCTGAATAACCAAATATAAAAGAGTTATTTTTATAAATAAGTAACTCTACATATTTTTATTTTTTATTTTTTACAAGTTAGATATAATAAATTTATATATGAAAAAGTTATAAATAAGAATTAAAAATGAATAGATACCAGTTTACTTTTAAATAAACAAGATAAAAACATCACCAGGATAATTTTACAAGGAATGGTAGAAAGCAGGAAGTAATAATGAATGTTTTGCATGCGATGAAGGTAAGTTACTTTTTTATTAATAAATGGTGTAAATTCCTCAAGCATAAATCTTTTAGAGACTTTCATGTTACTTTCTTTGGAGGATATTATTAAAAAATACTTTATTATTTTTTCCTCACCAAGACACTAATGCACAAGTTAAATGTTTATAAAGATAAAAGTTAAACTTTATTATTATTATTGAGTTTAAAAAATCGATGAAGCAATATACCATAGCCATTTAAGATTGTACCGTTGACGTAGAAGTCCACCTGATAGCTCAATTAAACACAGGAAAAATTTTCAGCTAATAAGCTTCTCAATAACATGAATAGAGAAAAATAAATTATAGTTTACATAATATATATATTATTAAATAATTTATATTCACAGTGGAATAATATTTGATCCATATTATTTTCTTATATTGATATGAAATGCTCTAACAAAATCGAGTATTTCATAATAATATGAGTATTACAAGCTATTATAATCATCAAGTAAGGTACACAACTTAAAACATTAACAATTATTTCATAAATGAATAAACAACTAATTTCATTATTCATATTCATAAGTAATTTAAAATTTGTAAACATTCCAAATTTGTTATGGTCATTACAAGGCCACAAGTCGTAGCGAGATGACAGTGCTATCTCCCAGTCATTGTAATGCAATCTGCACTGGTCCTGGAAAAATTTCAATTACACTCACTCAGTACACTACACTCATCCCCACACTACACAGGCAATGATTACCAATAGTACGCACCCGAGGATTACCTTCCCTAAGAAGCCACCAAGTATTGGGAAGCAGGCCAGGAAGCTCAACGAGGGCAGTAGGCTAATAACCTACTACCCTTAAAAATCTTATGTCACGAATCTTACAAGGATAGGCTCCTTGATGAAAGAGTTTACGCCAACAGAAGATCGGGATGATGGAGTAACAGCGGATGCAACGTCCTTCTTGGGAATCTGCAACTAACTAGAGAGTTGGCGAACCAAAGGAAGGCCCTCTGACTCTCCAAGAGTTGTAGCGCCAATGAATGGCGATAGAATCGAGTATTATACCGTAAAATTTATTAATGCAGTAATTTTAATACAGTAATTTATTAAATACACCGTATTTAATCAATTTGACTCATGGACATATCAAATATAATTTTTTTTTATAATAATATTTATAGATACTACAATCTGCCACATACTTCCGGGCAATAGATAATAGTGATGAATGATCACATTCATACTAAAATAAAATAAAATAAGAATAAAAATAAATAAATAAATGAAAAAAAAATCTCTCTTAAAATATATAGAAACAGAAGGATAAAGAAAATGAACATAATCAAACTATATTTATGAAAATATAAATAAATAAAATAATAATAAAAATAATATAATCTCTTGTCACATTTACACTATTAGATGCAATATTTACACAATCCACCTGAGGATCACTGAGCCACTCCCCCACGTGTGAGGGGTAGAGCAGAGCTCAAAAGATCCCAGCGCATCCTTCTCACTGCATCACTAAGCCAGTGGAGGCTTAGCAAGTAATCAAATATAATTGTCATTATTTATAGATATATGTTTCCTTAATTCGATTTAGAAGTTCGATTCGACGCTATATTAGTCAGACGTGAACGAATTTGTACATTCTTCGTTAAAAAAAGTTGATTAATGAATTATAAAGTTACTGGATATTCCGTAATAATGTAAGATATAGATATGGGCAAAGATTTCAATGATAAGATAAAATTATCATTGTTAATTAGAGCATCAGTTAAAAGCAACTGTGATAAATAACTAAAATTTTCAAGGTATGTTAATTTTATGAAATTAATATAATGAAACGAAACTAATTATTAATTTGTATTCAAAATGAAAAACAAAATTAGAGTGATTGGAAAATTCGATTGAAAAAGCTATGAAACTATGTCAAACTTTGGATCAGTTCGTAAATATTAATTTATAGAATGCAATATTTATGTAATCATGTTATATGCAGTAAAAAATAAATAGATTTCTAAAGCAGCATCACAGCACATCTTTAGACAATCTATTTATATTTTTATTTTATTTTATTCATTCAAAAAATTAGATGACCACATATATCGGTGCCAAAATAACACATGAATTTGATAGCCATATGTGAAATGTAAATATTACATTTTTAACTATTAGGGCGTTGTGGAGGCAAAAAAAATTTTAGCTAGATAAGAACAGTATCTCAGATGATACAACTAATAATTTAATTAACAACTATTAAAATGAAAACGAAGTGAAAAATAAAAATAAAATGATTATTAAAAAAATAAATTTAATTAAATAAAAAAAATAATAATAATAAAAATAACTCAAAGGATTTTTAAATGAATATTATAGTTGCAAATTTACAATTAGTGAATTAATAAAATAATGAGAATAAAACAAGGTAATACACAATATGATACAAATAAGGATCCAGTAATGTTACTAAGCACTACATAGTAACTAATTACTAGTTACTTTTCAAGATTCGAATTTTTAATATTAAATTCAAACGGATTGTGCTGTTTTAATAATGTTTTAACCATAAATAGCTACTAAAATTGTCGATTAACATAAAATATATGCAAATTTAATTCAATATCATTGAATTTTTAATATTAATAATCACTTATTTATTTTATTGAATTTTAGTATTTATTAAATTCTATTAATTGTAAAAAATAAAGGTTATAGTAGTAGTAAATTAATTTTTTTTTCTCCATTTACATCTAATAGTTTGGTAATTCTCAACTTATAATCAGATTATATTGCAGTTCTATAAATTTTTCCATTTAGTTTTCCGAGTTAATTACTCCTTAAGAAGTTTTTCACGTACAGGACATTTTTTTTTCTTTTGCGGCCGGATTAAACATACTAACCACTAAATTCATTCCCATCTAGTGGCAATTAACTCCAAGGTATTTCCCACCGATACAGCAGTAAATATAAAAAAAAAAAAACCTACCTAATGCTTTGTTATGACTATTGTAATCGTTTCAATGCTTTTATTTTTAGACACCTAGAGAGCAATAAATAATTCAGTTTAATAAACTTATTAGTTTGTGAAATCAATTTCTGAATTACTGAGTGACCTTAAATTTTTTTTTTATTATTATTTTTTATGTTTCAGGAAAACTAGTGAGAACAATTACTTTCTATGATGACTTGATCACGAAAAAATAACTAAAAGTTTTAAAAATCCCAAAACGGAAGTAATGGTATATTTCTCCGCGTTTCATATTAAAATTGTTTTTCTTCTCTTCTCAGTTGAAAATAAAGCAAAACTGGTTCATAAAAGTGGTTTGATCAAAACGTTTCCATAAAATCATGATTGAATTGTAAATAACCTAATTTATATTTATGTATTTGAATAAATATGTACAAAGCTAAAGCTTCCTGTACTTATATTAAGTATTTTTTCTTTTCCTTTATTTTAGTCGTTAGGTTAAGCTATTGCTACACCAATGTCCTTTGCACAAGAAGAAATATTTAAATAACGATATATAATATAATAATTAGTGAGTTACTAACCAGAAATGACAATCTTGAACTGAATGTTCCTACAACTCTATTAGGGAAGAAATTATCATAATCAGGTGATAACCAGTGGCCTGCGTGACTCTAAATAAAAATACTGACCATACAAGAAGAAAACTACCAATGATAAGATAGCAACTGAGTCACGGGGTAAATGAGTTTGTTGCTTAACAAAGCAATGCCTGAATAATAGCACAACGTAGTAAGATTAACAACAATTTTTTAAAGATTATAATATTATTTTATAATTACTTTTAATATCATGAGAAAAAAAAATTATAAATTTTATTTGGGTAAGTAATTGTATATATGAACTGTTAATTTTATAATTAGCTTTTTCGTTTCAAGGAATATTAAAAAATATACATTAATATAATTATAAATATACATTTTGTTAACATGATTCACTTGGACCTTCTATATTAAAATTGTTTTTAACCCCTTCCCTCTTTCTTTATCTCTTCTCATAATCTTTCAATTGATTTAACCTTTAATTTATTATTTATTATGCCACTTTTTTTTCTTTTTCTTTTTTTTTGTCATTAAACTTATTAAAGAGTTAATCATAAATTTTTCAACAGTGGGCAAGGGCTGTACAGTATCCACAACATTTGATCAAAAATTTCCAATTGATATAACTTAAAAATGGAGATAGGGCAGACGGGGGAGGATAGACAGTACCCAATGATCTAATGTCATGATAGTGACACACAGACAGTATTTAATATATGGGTGTTAGTCTAACTTAAATTTGATGAAATAAATAGATAATATATGTTATTTTGATTTTATAATTATTTTCAATAAAATAGAAAAATAATAGTAGAATATCAAAGTTGTTTCCTTTTTCTGATTCCTTTGAAATAAAAGGAAAGAAATAGAAAAATATATTCCTTCCAACACATTGAACTTTTAAGGAAATTAAATTTATTAAAATTAAGTATAAACAATTATTTTAAGTTAGTTTTTACCAGTTAGTCACTTTCTGCTATTAAAACAATCATAACAAAATACCAACCATTAAACAGACTATTGTTTTTCATGTATTAACTTTTCACATGATACAATCATGAGTGTTCAAGATCAACTGGCTTTCCTTGCCCTAGGTAAACCATACGTGAGTGCAAAGATAAGACAGTTAAACTGGAGAAGGGTCAGTTTTCAGAGAACTTGGTAATCGGATTAGTTTTTTACGATAAACCAATGTTTTGAAGAAATAGCAAATAAATAGAAACAGAAAGTTTACACTCCAAATAAAAATATGAAAAAAATATATATTTTTAATAATCAGAAAGAATGATTTCCTGAAAATCTTTAACTATATACATGAATTGTACTTGACATCTACATAAATCAGAATTTTTAGATATATATTTAAAAATATAAAGTGAAAAAGTAATAATAACATTAAGTCAACCAAAAATAAAAATCTTATTGTAATCTAATTATTTACAAAATGAATAATATATTACAGGATTAACTTAAATATATATTACATTATAATATGTGCTACTGAGATACTAACCAGAATAAATCCATGCAAACATTCTAAATCACTATCACAAATTATACAATTTATTCTATTATTTTTTTAAAAATAACATTTTGATTTTTTTTTTTTTATAACTTGATTAAATACAACAATATTTCCTACTAAGATAATTATTAATGCTACTGCTTTACCTACATTGATTTTTGAAAATTGATAACATTTGTGGAATGTTGAATAAGACATTTTTATGACCTTCAATCTTTGAACACTAAAAAAGAAAGGAATTTAACGACTCAGATTTTGGCCAATTGTTCATTGATTGCAAAATTTGATAAATTTGGCAGAGAATAAATATTTAGTGAAATACTATCGGAGCAAAGTAAATTTTATGCTCCAGGCATTTATACTGACACATTATAATGTGTCAACAAATAATTTATTATAGAACATTGAAGGTAAGTGTGTGAGTGTTATTATTGGGCAATTAAACTAGTTTCATGACTAAATTAAGTGATTTATAATAAGTGAAAGTAGTGATTAATGTTGATTGAGCAATCCATCGGAAAATGGAATGGGTGAATAAAAAATTTTAGGTCAGATCTGCAACCGCAAAAGAAGAAGCACATTTTTGCCTTAAAAACTGATAAATTAAGTATTCCTTACTTAGATGTTAAAAATTACTTTCTTCATTAATATTGTTTTATTTTTAATACATTTCTTACATAGCCAACGGTTCGTTGCAGAAATCCATCATAAGGATCTCACTAAAATATATTTAATAATATTTATTCTTTATATTTCTTGAAATACATTTTCTTACATTTACTTACAGTAAATTAAAAAATTATATTATATACGCAATATACAGCCGAAAAACATTTTATTAACCAATCACAAACCTCAAGATGCCTTGAACCTTGAAACGTTATTTTTTTAAAGAGGATTGCATCCCAACTATACTAGTATAAGAGTATCTGAGGGATTAAAGTATGCCTTTATACTCAGATATTATCCTAATGTTTATGAACAAGTTGACATTTTGCTAACCTTCCATTTTTTTTTTCATACATATATGATTCAGGAACTAGAAAAATCAAAATCCGAAGTGAACTAAGCTTTCAAACATCATTTCCTATTTTGCTATTTACTAGCTAATATTACACTGAAATAAATTAACTTCTTTAACTCTAATTTAGAATGAAGTCGGCGACTTTAGATGAGTAAAATTTTTCATACTTTTGCAACTTTCTATTTTTATTTGATTCATTATCTAACAATATCAAAGTTTGGAGAATGATCCTTTGTCATCACGACATATTTTTTAAAATTTACAACAAAAGGCTTTGTTAGATACTTTCACTGTAAATTTTTACAAGCTTTATAAACTCTATTGGAAAAATAAATGAAATTTAAACAATAAATTTTAATCCAATTCGATTTTTGACAAAATTAATAAACTTAAACGTTAATAAATATATCTCTAATGATGTTTCTTTAAATCAATATATAATCATAATCAAGTTTGCATTTAATAGAATATATTATGATCTTAAACTTTCATTGTAGGTCTAGGGACAGTCGTCTCATTCATACAACAAATTATACAAACTACTCTCATATGCTCCCCAGAATTTTCGCATTAAAAAGACAACTTTCTTGTTGCTCGCTTGCCCTTCCACACTTATAGATTCAATTTTATAATTTTGGTGTAATGGACTTTCCTGCTATTATAAAAAGTGACCCATTCTGAGTTTGGGTATTTATTTTCTGGTATTACAATACCACAGTGGAATCTGGTTGATATACAAATATTCATCATTATTTGTATATCAACTAGAATTCAAGATATATTCATATTTAGTTAAGATATCCTATGAAACATTCAGTTAGACTTACCGCATTTTATTTTTTATAACTATTTTATCTATTTTCACATTCATTATGAGTTAAAACCCATTAACAGTGCAGTGCTCTTTCACAAAAACGTTTACAAATACTGAAGGGAAAATTGAATATAAATTGTTAAATAATTTTCTGTATTTTTGATATTTTCTGACCTTTTTTTCTATTTTCCCAGGGTAGTGAGTGACCTTCGTAACATTTTCTACTAATTCCACACCGATAATATGAAATTTGTGCACATTTGCGACTTCTAAAATCATTATTATTAACTTTTCAATAGTTTTATGACATGAATATTAAAAATATTTAATAAAGGAAAAAAGACAAGAATGCAAAAAAAATAACTATAACAAAACAGAAATGCAAATACCTGAAGATAGACGGATGGTGCGAAACCAAACTGCCTTCTTCTTAGGTGAATATTAATGTGAAATTAACAAAAAATGTTTTATGTATGAATAGTGTACTATGCCAGAAGAAGAAAATCAAATAGTTTAATAAAGGTTTAGGAGTAGGAAACCAAAAAGAGCCACACGGAGATATACAAATTCCTTTGATTTTATTTAATATAATGCATCTCTTCACATGTGCCTTCTAAGAACATATAAAATATACCTAAAAACATAATTCTGTATAAAATAATTATTTCAAATTTTTAGTAATAAAATCCAAATATTTCACATAATGCTACTGTTACCTTCAACAGGTGAGCAGTCTGATACAGTTCGCAAACGTGAGTATTACCAACAAAATGCGCAGAGAAAACAATTAAATAATATAATAATGTTTAACCCAACGAGACGCATTTATCGAGTTTGTATTAGTTACTTTTGGTACCATTGCCTTAAGAATAATTATTTCTCTTGAGGATGCCAGAATGGGCTAAACATCAGTTAACTCCGACTTAAGAAATTGGTCAAACATTAACAATAATATTAAAATTAAATAATAATAATGTTATAATTTATAATTAAAAATGATCCGAAAAAAAAGTATCACATACTTGTTATTTTACTTTTTGGAAATGTAGACGCTTCCAAGTTGTACAATGAGCATGTACACCACGAACTAACCATTAAAAAACACTTTTAAACCTCAAACTATTCCCATAGGATTATTTTCCTTCAACATACGTGAGTAAATTTCCTCTACCTTAATTATTTGAAGATGTTTAAAATTTTACATAGTATTTATTTCCTTGACAGGGGGAAATTTAATGCATAATAGGCCTGAGTCAGCGCTCAACCACTTGTTATTTTTTAACCGGCCTTCCCCATCATAATTATTATTTTAAACCAATTACAAGGCACCGCTCTATAATTCCTAATTACTAAGTAAACCGCTTTCCTTCATCCGTGAAATGGCGAGATTTAATTCGTCCGTTACATCACTTTCATCCGCTATCGATATGACATCATAAACAATGGATTTTTCGATGTTGCTTCCATCTCATTTTTCTGCCAATTGGGCATTAAAGAGATTTAAATTGAGGTATTTTGTGACTTGCATTGTTAATATATGATTATTTTTTTAAATAAATGGTATAAAAAGATTACCTGAAAAAAAATTACCTGAAGCTTGGATCTAAAAATCATATAACTAAAAAATTTAACAAAACAATTTTTTAGCTTAAAAAGGTTCTTCCTGACCTTACTTATTTAGTTGTTGGAATGAACCAGTCCTTGATCCTTGAAGCTTTTAATGCACTAAAACCGAAAATATCTTGATCTAGTCTAAGGTATTATTTTTTTTGTTATCCTAAAAAAAATTGGAAGAAGTGCTAGAAAAGCTAGAGCGCTCTAGATAGAAGCTCTTCGTTTTTACAATCAAAGAATCTATTGTAAAACAATAATTTAAGCATTTTAAGGACATGAATTTATTTTTTATTTAACTTAAATTAATTTCTCATTTCTCTCTTTAAATCAAAAAATAGATGTTTTACTATATTTGATGTGTTTTTTCATAACATTAACTGAGCTAATGTCATCATAATAATCAATATTTTTTACTTTATCCAATAAGTTTTGAATAGAAGTTTTAGCAATGAAAAAAATGGTAAGTATGCTTCATGAAAGTTCATCAATAACTAAGAAATATA
>NW_027114197.1:301727-359094 GCF_000696795.3 Halyomorpha halys
ATTTTTTTTTTATTCGTTGTTTGTTACTAAGCAATTGACATCAATTAGGATCGTTTTAAATTAAAATATGTATATTAAAATCAAAAGAAAGGCGTTTGAATAAAACCCATGAAAAAATATTTTATATAAACAATTAGATGATTAATTATGAGTAATTGTAGTTACTGTTTATGCTTTTATTATTATACTGAATATATTGTTAATTATATGCTATGAGTAGCATATAAAAAATTGTTGAAGATGTTAACAAGTTTAAAATATACAATAAATATGTGGTGCGTTAAGGGCATCTCACATTTTCTTACTACCATACATATTAAAGAAAAATGGTATGTATAGATGAACCTACATTACAGATTTGTATAAATGAGTCTTAATTTTTTTTTAATTTCTTTTTATATTAAGTATATTGACTGCGATAGTTATGTTACTTAATACTACTATATTTTATCAGTTTTTAACATATTATTTACGTTCCAGAAGTCTTACTGAATTAGTCTCGTTAATTTATCTCATCAGTAACTCTAAACAGAATTTCCATCAATCTTCGTAGTAGCTGATAAAAATATTTACCTTTCTCTTGTTCTTTGTTTCCTTCACAATGATTCATTATAGATTGGGTACAGTTAAGCGGGGTTATAACTCGTATGAAAACAACCATCTTTTGCTGTTCAAATAACATAAAAGATCAGTGAGTTTACTACATAATAGGTCTTAAATTTTGAATGTTCAAAAAGCTTTCTCTGAAATACCTTCAATTTTTTTACTTAAAATAAATAACCATCCGTCATTATTAGGAATAATAAAAAAATTATTACTATAAAACATCAAAGGATTTGATGATTACCTACATGAAAACTAAATGCTTTGTTTTTCTGCGGTTTTATGATAAATACTATAACCTTTTATTATTCTCAGAACAACCATAGTGGATATGATAGAAGTTGTCAAATTTGAAACGAGAGATAAATTTCAACTCATACTATGGTAGTAAGAAATGTGAGATGCCCACAGCGCACCACATTTTTATTGTATATTTTAAACTTGTAAATATCTCCAATAATTTTTTATATTGCATATGCTGTGAGTAATAAATCATCTAATTGTTTTTATAAAATATTTTTTATTGGTTTTTATTCAAACGCCCTTCTTATGATTTTAATATATATATATTAAAACGATGATTATTGATGTCAATTGCTTAGTAACAAACAATGAATAAAAAAAAAAAAAAAATTCTTTCTCCTAGAATTTGTCAAATTAAAATGGTGGAAATAAATAATTTGCTAAAACTTCTATTCAAAACTTATTAGTTAAAATAAAGTTTAAAAAAATTATTATTATGATCAAATTAACTTAATTAATGTTATGAGACAACACATCAAATATAGTAAAACATTTATTTGTGGGTTTAATGAGATAAATAATACTAATGCTACTAGCAAATTTACTCTACTTAAAATTATGTTCTCTTATATTTTCTAGTGTTGTTGGTAATTTCAATGATATAAGGCTAAGAATTAAAAATTAATGTTTTGAAATAGCCGCCATTTTTATTTCTACATATACTTGGCAAACATATCAATTTTGACTAGTGACTATACAAATTTTTCATTAAAGTAATAAAAAAAAAAAATGGGGTGTGAAACTGCCTTTTTTCTCCTCTAGGGCTCTTTTACTAAGTGTATTAATGTATTTTCAGTCTAGAGTTTCATATATATGAGGAAGACACCCGACTTTAGTACCAAGTTTCATTAATTTTTATAGACATCACTAACAATCCACTAATATGTTCAACAAGATGCAATAACATCCCACCTCATAGAATAAATAGGAGCAATGATCCAGTTATTTCTGCTGTCAGTTTATTAAAATATATTTGATGTACATAATCATTTAATTCAAATCAAATGGGTATACTGATATGTATAAAGCAATATTTTTTTTAGTGCAATAGTTCTAAAGATGGAGAATAGTTAATAAAGGTGTAATGATGATATACATATAATATTCTATGATATGTTAAAAAAATGTTTAACTCTTTCTAATGAATTGATGAATAATATCAGCTTATGCGATAAGCATCGTATCCTCTATAGCGAATCCAATGCGAGAAGCTGCTTTCTGTGCGCAGTAAACATACTAAAACTTAATCCTTACAAATCCTACAATTACTAAAAATGGGAAATTTATAAACAAGGTTCCTAACGGTGCGCCACCTTGCGATGTTCTGTTCCTGCTCGGACACATCCTGTTCCGCCAATAGCGCGCCACGATTTGCAACTCCTTGCAGTTCCTGACGCTTTTTCATTACCTTTCTATCGAGGAGTGGTGGCTCCAGGGCCGCCTTTAATGATATCCTTTAATCTTATGCAGTTATAAACATTTATTACGCCAGCCAGATATCGATCATTATCATAGGAGGCCTACAAATCGATCTAATATCGATAATCACAAAATAATGAAGGCCCAGATTTACGTTCGATTGCAGGAATTAAGACGGGAATGTTTGCATGAAGCAAATCATATTGAGAGCAGTGATTAGAAAGTTACGTGCTGTCTAGATTAAGAAAGTTGCTTCATCGGCCGAAGGTATTGTCATTATATATTATTAAGATATATAATACTCTTACTTAAACAAAAAGTAAATATTTTCGTACATTTCCATATATATTTTTGTAGGATTAAAATAATAAGAGGGCCATTATCTGAAGATGCACAGACTTCACTTTCTAATATCTCAATAATAAAAATAATTTTGAGCTGCAAAAATTCATACCAACTTAATAATATAGGGTGTTTTTTTAAGCCCGATAGAACTTGAAATTGTAAAAAATAACACAAAAAATTAAATTGTAATCAAAAATTTTTTTTTATTCGAAAGATCAATACGTGACATTAACATTTGAAAATGATTTCGGGCATATGGGCACCGCGGCTGTTCTTGACGAAGCGCATTCGGCAGTTGGCAACTGACCCGTTGTTTTATCGCAAAATTGTGTTCAGCGATGAGGCGCATTTTTGGCTTAACGGGTTATGGAGTGAGACCAATCCACAAGAGACCCTACAGACTCCATTACATCCAGAAAAATGCACCGTTTGGTGCGGTTTTCACGCTGGTGGCATCATCGGACCTTATTTCTTCAAAAGTGAGGCCGGAGCTCGCGTTACGGTCAATGCAGATCGTTACCGCACCATGATCAATGATTTTTTGTTTGAAAATATGGATGACATTGATCCGGAGGAGATGTGGTTTCAACAGGATGGCGCTACGTGCCATACGGCGAACGCAACCATCGACTTATTGAAATCAAAATTTGGCGATAAGTTGATTTCGAGAAATGGACCTGTCAATTGGCCTCCAAGGTCGTGCGATTTGACACCTCTCGATTATTTCCTGTGGGGCTACGTGAAGTCACTGGTTTATGCTGATAAACCAGCAACAATTGACGCCTTGGAGGCCAGCATTGTTCGTGTTATTCGTGACATACGGCCAGCAGTGCTCGAAAAAGTGGCCCAAAATTGGACGTCCAGAATGCGCTTCGTCAAGAACAGCCGCAGTGCCCATATGCCCGAAATCATTTTCAAATGTTAATGTCACGTATTGATCTTTCGAATAAAAAAAAAATTTTGATTACAATTTAATTTTTTGTGTTATTTTTTACAATTTCAAGTTCTATCGGGCTTAAAAAAACACCCTTTATAATAATTTCGCTTTTCACGTAGTTACAATAAAGGAGTATATTTAAATGTCAAAATCAGGAAATGAAGGGTAATGAAATAGTGAAAAAATATTTATGGAAGGTGAAGAAAGATATTTTTATAAAAAAAAATAATGTTTCAAAAACTTCTAACTGTACAGTATTAATGTGAAACAAGAAACATAATGACTGTAAAGCTGAACGTCATTGGCAGAATTTCTTAATAATGAAATCAAATAATCATAAAGCCAATTAAAACAAAAATCAATAATTATGAAATAATATAAAACTTGAAGAAACAGTAATTGAGTCTTCATTTGAACTTATATAAAAAAGAGCAACCACTATTTTTCAGATCTATTCAATTTAAAATAATATCCACATTCACTAATACCAATAAAAAAAGAAAACTAATTTATTTGTTTCAATAAATATCAAAATTGTAATTATGATTCTTCACTCTAATAAAAAAAAAAAATTAACTTCTTAGTAACGGAAAATACAAAAAGAAGTTTCAGTGAAATTTATTCTAGTGATTTTTTTTTTACTTAAAAATAGTCAAACAATAATTACGTCAATTAAGGGAACCACTAAAAGAATTTCCACTTGAATTATTTTTTGAATAAATGTGATGATAGCGTCACGGTAAAGAATTGATATTTGATCTTAACTATTAAATTCTGTAATATCATACTATCCAAATCACATGAATTATGTTTATTCATAAGTATCTTCTTTCACCCATTTACATTCCTCACTCCTTCATTTGAAATATCATTTAGTCATATGTCTTTAAGAAGAGTAATAGGAAGACATGAAACGAAATTTTTTGTTAAAACAGACAATATTTAGGAAATATCAAAGCGATGATGAATGATTGTTGTTGTTGGTTAAAGGCGTAAAACCATCTGGTCATCAACGCCTATGGCATGATAAAAGTAAAAAAAAAAAATGATAAAAAGAAAAAAAAAAAAAGAAAAAATTAAAATCGAAGAGGAGTTATAATTTAGAAAGAAGGCGATGTACTTTTAAAAATTCAAACACTTATGTAATTTTAGCTTCCTCATCTGTGAGAGCTTCTGACAAATTTAGGGTCTGTCCTATCCTGTTTATTATTGGCAATTAGTGAGTACATTCTTCAAAAATATAATAAAACAAAAAGGATGATGAATGATCATCCTATTTTGTTTTGACAAAAATGAAATATTGTGTTATCTTTAACTTTCTGCAATAGCTTATGGTAAAAATATTTACGAAAGATAAATAAGATGTTTATAATAATATGTATAATCGTATATAAATTATACATAATTATATGTATATGTATATGTGTATAATCATATGTATAATCCTAATAATATATGTACAATAATGGCAATAGTTTATGGGACGTCATAAAACCATAAATAATTAACTCTTAGTTCATCGTCGTATTAAGAATCCGAATCATAGATTTTCAATATTTGAAAAATGATTTAAAACGAAAAAAAAAAAACAAATATTATAAAATGCAGTTATATACGAATGAATTATCTTAAAAATTGTTGATAGTTGAAAATTTTATATTACTACTAATTTAACTTATCACACAAAATGCTCATCCAAAGTGAAGTTCTGAAAATGAACTTCAAAATGATATCGGCGGGATATCAAGAACAGTTTATGATCACGCACCAACGAATATAAAATATGATGAGCAAAATATCAGAAAATATGCCGCATGAGCAGAGCCAATACAATTGCATATTTTTTTTGCTAGCACCTTTTCAATAGTTGATCAAATATCTTAATGAATTAGTGTACTCAGGTGCAGTTTTGCATATTTGACAATAAATGCTTATTATTGCATATTTGGATGATTCCATAAAAAAAAACAAGAAATTTAGAAATGAAAATTTAAAAACAACGTTGATGAAGAAATTCAATATTGCAATCGTAGATCCATTTTCGATGAATTAAACAATAAAATATCGCAACCATAATAATTACAACATAGATTTTAGTTTATTGCTTTCTTTCTTTAGAAGCATTTATATTTTTTAATAATTCAAAACTCAATAAGTAAGTGCATTGTTTTCTTTGTTGAAGAACTCTTAGATCGAAAAATTGGTATTCCAATTTTATTAAATATTGAATTTAAAATATATGGAGATAAGAGCGTATAAAATAAATGAATAGTGTAAGGAGTAATAAATAGTTCTGAGATAAGAAATAAATACATAGTTTAATCAATTTAAAGGCAGTGTAACAACAATATCCGGCCAAGATTTAAAAAGTTAAAACTAAGACAATTTTTTTTTTTTAATTTGAAACTTTATATTCTGTAAAATATCCAAATTATTACAAGCATATTTTAAGTATACATAAGTAGTATATTTTAGCTGTCTTATAGCATATTTAGAATTTTCACTGCATATTTCAAGGTTTTTGTCACATATTCTATAATATGCTACAGAATGCAGGTTTTTACGTCATAAAATTCTATTATTGAGTATTTGGAAACAATATTAAATTGAACTGTAAAAAAATATCACATCATTTCGAAAGCAGTTAAGTTAATTTTTAAAATATAATATAAAATCTTCAACGCTTATTATAAATATGATAACAAAACATTTAAGTGATGAAAGGGGTCTCTGATTCCATTGTTAAAAAATACGATTTTAATAATTACTAAAAAATAAATTTTTTTTTTATTTATTTATCAATTTAAAGGATTCCTCACACTGTACTTGAAGTTCAATGTGTTACTAAGAAAGTAGGTAAAAAAGAATAAATAACCTAGGAAATATCAATTAAAATGAACATAAAAAATGGACGATTCCAGGTCATGAAACGTACCAATATTTTTAATAATGAATGTGAAATTTTGATTCCTTATGTTATATTATATAATAAAATATCGTTCTCTTGTTGAACGTAAAACAAATAAATAAATTAAACAAAAACGGCGTAGTCGACATTATTAAATGACAAAACCTCTTTCGTAATCCAATATTTTTTTCCACAAATTCAGAGCTGATATTGAAAGAACTTTACACAAATTATGTGATAACTTAAGTGAAAACGATGTATATTTATTGATAAGTGGACTTATCAATGCTTTGCTTTCCTTAAGAAGATTAATAAATGATAATAGGAACGAGGTGGTCAATAAGTTAGATCGTGGCTGCTTAAGCTAAATGACCCCGGTTCAAATCCTGGCTTGACACACTAATGTTTATCTTGGGGGAAAATTGATTGGTCTCTTAAGGTGCGTTTAATCGATTCTAGTTGGCTGGTCCGACTTTAGGCAGAAAATTCAATGGTATGCTAGTAACATTTGTGTATTTTTAGGATATTAATCAACCATTATAGTAATAATTGTTTTAAAAATTTCATTGTTTAGGTAATTAGAAATATGCCCGTATTGAAAAAATAATTAATATTGCTGGAGATTTGTTAATTGTATCAATTTAATAACATAAAAACAAACATAATAAACGTTGAAAAATAGGAAAGGATTGGACATCAAAAAGGAACTTTTTTTAACTTTCAATCTCTTTTTCAATTTCATTTTTTTTTAAATATGAATTTTTTAAATTTTGCAATTAAAAATTTATTTATAGTTGCCTAATAACAACTTTCTAAGGCGTTTTAGGGTCCCGTCATGAGAAACCTTATTTTTCCATATTTATATTCTTATATAAATATGTACGTTCAATATTATATAATTAAATTAAATATATAATAATTAATTAATTAAATGTAGGTTCTATATTTATATATAATTTTGTTTCAAATAATGGTCATTTCGGAAAAATACTGTTACCACAGGTTGGAATGAGGAGAATCAAAATACCATTTTATGTAATGTAAAATAAAACTAGTTCACAACAATATGAAACTGCAAAAACATAACTGCATAAAAAGTTCATCGTAATTTATACACCTAATATCATAATTTTTATTTATTTCATTTTTTTTTTTTTTTTAAATTGGAAATCTAACTCAGGAATCTCCACTCTTGTATTCAAATAAATATTTAAAAAGGCAAAATTATATAATATAACAAGTTCTAATGATAATCACTAGAGCTCTTTATCTTTGGACCGAAATATCGAGGAGTTTCATAATAACATATCCTCTATGCAAAAAAAAACACGTAATATGGACCAAAATGAAAAAAATTAATAATAAATCAGTTAGGAATAACACCAAGAAGAGTTTAAACACAAGTATTAGTGCTTGCTATTGTTAGTTAGCACTGGATAGCAGATCACCTTATTGCCTACCGGAGTCGTCGGCCTTCCCTTCACAGCCAGGCGGAGACCACAGCTGTGTACTGATATGATAACGGCTCGTTCCTCATCACTATTGGGTTCACTAACCCCCGTTACTCTAACTACAAACAGCGAAAATTCGAGAAATTGGGTTTCGGGAGTACAGGAATATCAACTAGGAATAAGACCAACTGGAAAATTCTACGAAGAAGGAACAACTTGCAGAAAATCAGCAAGAACGCGTCAAGGCGATCGCGTGGCGAGGTAAGGTCGTTAGTACTACGATAGCATTCCACGGCCTCATGGGCGGTACTGGTCAAACTTAGTAAATGTATCGTATATTTTTCTTATCCTGTATTGAAGAAAAAAATAAAATAAAAATCGCCTTTTATGTTATTCGAAATTAACTATTCGGAAGTAAAAGAGGCTGCACCAGAGATTTCTTTCAGGGGGGAGGACACCAAAAAATAAAGAAATATGTTTAATAAAAAAAGTTATATTTATTTTAAATTATACAAAAAATATAAGATTTTATACATGAATTCCTGATGTTTTATACGACCATTTTAGGTTTTCATGTTTTTATTTCGCAATAAAAATTGTTGTTTTAAAGTAACATTCAAATTTTTCGAACAATTTACACCAAGCTGAGGAAACATTACAGTAACCTCATTTTTCAAATTTTAGTATGTGTGTGTAATTATCTAAAAAGGTCAATTGCTATAAGTAACTCAGTCTCAAAGCCACTAAGACTACTAGATAACTATTCTGATTAATTATTTATGGAAAAATAATATAACAAAAAATATAAATATAAATACGATAAAAATACATCAAGTACATGTGAAGATTACACTTAGAAATATTTTTTTTAAAAGTAAAAACGATAAAAGCCAGTCGATCAAAAATAATCTTTTACTGTTGATCTTCTAATATGCCTACCATGGGAATATAATGTCAGTCACATAATCACTTCCATCATTACAGAGCAAATTATTTATAACAACAACAAATTACTATTTGCTAAATTACTATACAATTTTTTAAGTTATCAAAACATCAGTAACATTATCAAAAGAATATTTGTAATTTTTTTTTATAAATATTTGAAAATTCTAGAAGTAAAATTTTTTTTCTCGGTATAACCTGTTTTTATTAATATCAGTATGTGTTTTTAATTTGTTTATTTTTTATGTTCTTTTTCTCTCTTGTTATCAATCAAAATGATGTTTTTATATTAAACTTTTTCATTGTTCCAAATATAATGTGTTCATCAATATCTGACATCGGCAAGCACGTAGAGTCATTAAAAATTGTAAATTTGTCAAATAAAACGTTATTATTATTGTTATTAAGTATTATTAATTGTAAAAATAAGAAAAAAAATTGACACTACAATGTTTTAGACCTCTTTTTTGTTTTAGATGGCTTTTAAAAATGTTAGCTTAATAAATATAGGAATTTCTGAAAAAAAAAAAATAAATCATTGATAAATGAAAATCGAAGTATTTTGATAACTTATGAAACTATATTAAAAAAATTGACTCATACTTGAATTTATGGATGTGAACTCTAGGGCAAAGCTATAAATTCTAACTAAATAGGAGTTTCTATGACAGGGCTGAACCAAAACATCATGTCAACACGCCAATCTACCAGAAACTATGTGACATTTTCCTTCAACGTCCATCAACACTGCCTCAATCAATCAAACCTCAATCGCGCAAAAATTTGTAGGAAGTGTGAGGCGAGGTTTCGAATAAAATATTTGTGTGGTTTCTTAGGCCTAAGGACACATCAGTGTCATATTATCCTTGAAATAAGATTATCATATGTAGGTCGTTATAACATGATGCAACGGAATAGGTCAAGTGTAGGACACCTAATGATACATTAGGTCCAGCAGAACACAATTAAACCCTAACAATTATTTATTAATGAAATAGGAACATGACAAAATATGAGTCAAAAGTGAAGACACACTCCGTGGTGTGAGGGAATGAACAATGGAAGGTATTCCTAAAGTTAGAAAAAAAAATTAACTTTTCTTGTTCTTTTAATAATAAAATTGGGCGCTATTTTCCATCAGAAAGTTGTTCAATTTTGACCGAAGCTATACAAATGGTATAATAAATGAGTTCGGATATGGGTAAAACTTAATAAAAATAAAAAAGTAAATAATGTTCATATATGTACAATGTTTAAATGTAAAATATAGACATCCAATAATATATTGCATAAAATGTAAATAAATAAATAAAAAGGAAACAAATGAAATAAAACCACCGATCATATTATAAATTATAGGGAACTAACTTCTAATAAAATGAAACGAAAAAGAAAAAAAAATTGAAATAAAGTTAGTAAACAAGAAAGAGCAATGTTTATATACAAATTTACAAGTTTTAAATAAAAATAAAAAAAAAATAAACAAAAAGGCAACAAAAAATAAATCCCCTCGTAAATCATAAATTATAAGTTTATAATAATAATAATGATAAATAAACACAATTCAATTCAAGCTTTATCAGCACAAACCTTAAAACCTATACTGTAAATAACCTGCTTGAAACGACTAGTCCGTAAGTTAGTCCAGTAGTACTGGAATATGAGAAGTATAAAACTTTGATTTTATATTCTTAGAATAGTATTCTGAATACAAAGTTTCTTTTTTTTCCCCACTTCTATAAAGTTAATAAACAGAAGTTCAAATTAATTTCGGTTAAAGATATATATCAGAAATTAATAGGATTGCAGTTGCTCCCATTACAATATTTGCAATGTCATTGAGAATGTCAAACAGTGTACACCTGTATTTACATCGGAATTAACCAATCAGCATTCACAGTTTAAATTTTTAGAATTTTCCAGAACTTTCAATTTCCGAGGCCATTTCTGCATCAACTGATCGAAGAAACTTCCTCAAAAAGGGATCGACCAATTAATTTTTTAAGGATCAGAGAAATTTAACACTAAGGGGCTATTTATTTAATGAGTGTAGGTATGTAATATATACAATGTGGTTTGTGTATAGATAATGATATTCCAGATTTTTTTTTTGTAAAAAAAAACTTAAACACTTACACTTAAAAAAAAAAGTGTAAAAACAATAATAATGACAAACATAATAAATAAGTTTTATTTTACAAATTAAATGATAAATTAAAGTAAGTAAACAACCGAGGTAAAGAAACTTATAGTGTATTCAATGTAAATTATCTTATTTATACCGTATATAATATTTACTAAGAGTAAATAATATATTACTATATAGAATATTACCAAATCAATAAAGGTATCCTTAACACCCAGCTATACATAGAGCATACCCCCTATATGTACGTACCAAATACCCACTAAAATCATTACAGGTGGGTATGAAAAAAAAAAAAAAAAATACCAAACCAAATGATACTATCTCCCTAACCCCCCCCCCCATCCCCTCCCTACATGTAGCTAGAAAAGCACAACTCAGAAAGATCCAGTTCGATTCGTTACCTGGATGATTAAATTTCTATTAATTAGTATTTATTTAAATTTAAATTACGAATAATATGTTTTACTGAATATTGTGGCCATTTATCAGTAGTTTTATTACTGAAGTTATATTCTTAGTTTCTTAATTTTCTAAAGTTAGTTATTAAAGAGATTCTTATAAAGTTATAAAAAATAAAATTATAAACTGTTTAATAATGTGGATTTCTACATGCTTGCATCCTATTTTTTATCCCAGTTTTGATTACTGCAGTGTTTGGTTTGTCGAAGTTCAGATTACCGAGATTTCTCAGTAATTAATTCAATATCTGATATTACACTGTATGTGTGTGTGTATATATATATGTGTGTGGTTGACTGCCACGTCACAAGTGTTGGGAACCAGTGGAGGTTGAGACTTGACGAAATATAATTCAAACCCATTAGTGATTAGATTTTAACCTATATTCTACTATATCTCCTATACAAAACATACAATAGTAATCCAAAAGAAAAACTAGAAATTATTCAAGAAATTGAGGTAAAATTTAACCAATTACTTTACGGTAAGATTTTTTTAGACAATATCAAATCTAGAGGATTTATAATATTATTATAAGAGAGAATTTATTCTACTTGAATCTGCAGTTTTTACATTGTTATGAATTCAAATGTATGTATTTGTATTTATATATTTTGCTTATGTATTCCTCTTTTAAAGAATTTTTTTTCTTCCATTCAAATTTACCACCGCATCTGAGAAATAAATTAACGACAATCTGCAAATACCAGTTGATAATCTGACACATTAAAATTTACATATATATCCGGCATGAAACCAAGCGCATCCTGGCTTATTTATTTTACGTCTGTAAGGAGATCCCGTATTTATTGCATTTCAGTTCTGCAATTTATTGCATTTTTAAATAATATAGTTAATTGAATCAGTTATTTGAGAAACATCTCATTTCAAAAAGAAGTAAAAAAAATTATGTACTTTAACATTATTATAACTCGTATCCATAATTTTTGTACTTTATAAGTGCCCTAACTCGTTAATCAATTTAAGGAGGCATGACATTAAAATAAATTTTTTATTTAGAGCGAAAATAATCTGGATTTTTTTTAAATATGCGCAGTTAGAAAACATCAAAAATAATGCAGTTAAGTGAAGTGTATTTTCCTCTCTTATCTCTCAAAATTATACTTTTCCTTTTATTTTATTTTTAAAAAATAATCATAAATCTGATCCAAAGATAAAAGTTTAAAATAATATTATTTCGAAGTAGGACAGGCAAAGTAGTATAAGGAAAAGAATAGCCGAAATAGACTGTTTTACAATCTTACACGGTTCATCCCCAAGTGTATTTTTCACGAAAGATTATAGAAACAATTTAGGAATGTTGACAAGAGTATAGTCAGGATTTCAAATTCTAAAACGTTCATAACAAAATGGGCCATTATCTAACTTAATTACTTTTACCCCTATCCTCAGATATATTATTATAAAATTTCATATAGTAGACAAATAGGAGAGGGTTTCAAAATTTCTATCACAAACTAAACGCCCATTTGTTATTATTTATATTATTTCATCAGTCTACAAGGGTACTGATTCTACATAAAGCCATTAATAGTGAACAGTCACAGTTAATTAAAAGTTATATTATATTCAAGATAGTCTCAGATTTCACATTACATCACATTATACGTGATTAATAGACAATAATAATTGGCTGTTGATTTATAATTTGATTTGACTTTATTTTCTAATAACCAATATTTTTATAACAACCTTCATCCTTACCAAAAAAAAAAAAAAAAAATTAAAATATAAATAAAAAATAAAATTGTTGGACCAACAATAATAACTATTCCAAACTAATAATACTGTGCAGAAGTAAAACTCTTTAGGTGCAATTTAGGAGAAAAAAATAAGCAATAAGATAACTAAAATAAAATAAAAATATTAATAGATAATTTTAATATTTTTGGTATCTAATGTTTTTCGACCGTCCCTACCCAACCTCAATATCTCTTCAAAGTCAACCTAGCTTCTTTGGATAGACCGTTGAAAAGTTTAATGAAATGATGAAGGCAATAAACCAACTTTTCTTAAACTGCCAAGATCGTATCTCAAAAATTCATTGTATGATTCTACCAAGTATTTATGAAAATTATTCATTTTTATTAGTTTAAATAAACTTTGCTGCTTCGATCGATTAAATAACCGATTCTTTTTTACAAATCTGTCTTTTTAAAATTGGTTGCTATCCTATAAGAAATTCTTTAAAAATTCCGGAAATGGTGAATAAATCTTCAGTTATAGTATAGAAATTTGAACTTTTATGATAAAAAAAAAACATTGGTTTCCAGAAAAACCCTTTAAAAAATCAAATCTTGACAGTGGATTAATGGTGGTACAAAACTATATTTTTGGTGAACTAAACCTTGCCCTTAATTAATGACATTTCCTCTTGTAATGAGGGTATTATTTAGCCTTACTTATTAAGTGGTAAACTGAATCCATTATCAGTAAACTTCAAAAATGAAGCAGTCAACTGAAAAAGAAATGTCAAAAACTAGTATTAAAGTCAGAAGAACCGAGAAAAGTAATAGTTGAAAGAAAATAAATAAAACCGAGACGAAAGACCGAAAAGATGTGTTTTATAAAGAGTAGAACATTATGAAGTCGATTAGGTTTTATATATTCCTGCAGAGCTGTCGGAGCGAATTCGGCCAGGGAGATTCTACTTTTATTTCGTGGTGGTCCCACGGAATGAAAACTCAAGAGAGTAACCCCTCCTCCTCTCCTTTACCCTCCCCTATGTCAGAAATAGCATGGAGGTAGTAAGAAAAAATAGTAATAAAAATTTTTATAAAAATACTATAAAAACACGTGTTTTTTTTTTTTTTTGTAGATTAATTAATAGGCACGTCGGCAAAAGTATAAGTATACGTCAGAATTTCAAATTTTCCTGCTTGTGAAACAATCTGTTTCGGCCATTTTGTTACTTGCACTACTTTTACCGCTATCCTTAGCTATATTATTAAGAATTTCATGTACCAGACAAATAGAGGAGGAGGGTATTGAATGCGAACGTTGACCAAGAGAAAGGAACACTGCTCTAAATATCGTATGACCTTAAATCTTTAATATATCATAGGTCGCCTTACCTGAGTAATTCACCTTGGCTAGGGGCCACTTGGCTACCAACATACCTACTAATTACAACTGCATGATTACCAAAAAAAATTATCACCAAAGCGTGGATAATCTATTCTAAACGCTTCCGTGACGGCTGGGGATATAGAAATTAATGTTTGATAGTAACTGTACTTCCTACTGTAATAAAAAAGTAATAACTAAATATAATTTGCTTCTAGAACAGCGTATTGGAAATGGAATTTCTTTATCTACTTTGATATATAAAGCTAGAGAGTATTACGTTCCATTTGATAAATTCTTTTTTGCCATAGAAAGACTATTAATTGAAAAAAAAACACCTGCTGTATAAAATGATTCTCTCACTCATAAAAACGAAATATTAACAATATAATATTAATATTACATTTAATTAAATAAAAATATATAAGAATATAAAATTCTGAAAAATGCAATTGAAAATAAAATGAAAAATAAGACATAATCTAAATATAGTCTTCATAATTAGTTTCCAGTGTAATCTATTGATTGCTGTTTGATTTGTAATTTTAATTAATTTATTAAATTTATAAACACACTTATCATATTTTGCATTCTACTTGATAATTAAACAGAATCCAAAGACTCCCAGTCTTTCATTTCATTTTAATTTATTAAACAGTTATGATCTCTCATTTTTTCAAAACCTATTATGTCTATCCTGAAATTTTATAAAAAAAATAAACAGAATTAAAAATATAGAATTTTAATAACAGGCCAAAAAGTGCCTCCTTTAATAGTAATTAGAAATTTAAACAATAATAGCTTAATAATTAACTTATCTATTATTTCATAAATTACTATTTGAAGATTTAGATTAATTAAATATCGCTACGAAAATTAATTGAATATTCATCAATTAATCACTTAAGTCAAAGCTAACTTTTGTTTTCCATACAGTATTATTTTTTAGGTATTATTAGTAAACCTATCAAGTTGCAAGAAACCTATAAACGAAATCAAGTAAATGTAATTTATATTACTTTTACTGACAATGAGAGTTATATAAAAACTGTTGTCGTTTGGAATATGATCTGTTTAGGTATATGCTCTTAATTATGTTAGGAAAATGTTAAACACACAGTTTTCATAGTAACCAGCAAGGCTTAATAGTCTGATCTATTAATAAATTATAAAATAATGGAATGGCAAGTATGCAGTAAATATGCATGTTTTGTTCTACTATAATTATATTTGAAATTTTTTTAATTTTCTATAGGAATAAAACAATTGGAATTTAATAAAAAACATATTAAAAAATAACACAAAAATTCTTAAAAGCCCCATTTAATTGGTATCATCTTGTAACGAAACTCGATGCTAAGTATAGATGTACAACACAGCATACCTACTTACTTTTATTTTTAAACCTCTGCCTGAATTTAATTTAAGCATTCATTATGTATTTGTCAATATAATACTAATACAGTATTCAATATAATAATTCAATTATTCTTATTAGTTATAAACTCCTTTTTAGAAAAGTGATTCCAATAATCTTGAACTCATACCCCTAATTTCATAAACCAACTTGCATACCTCTGAGATAACTACAAGTGTTATGAAATTAAAAGTTATATAAAAGTGACTTATTGTTAGATTATATTCTTTTTGGGTTAATTTGTATCTCGGTTATATCGATAAGTGATCAGATATATCAGACACATCTAAAAACAAATTAAGAAATATTAATGAGTAGTTTGTGCCTACTTTTGTAGAATTTTATTCGATAGCTTCCAATTAAGTTACTATTTACAAATTCATATTTATCTAAGCATTCTCATTTGTGTGATTTGTTCCATAATTTCCTTGAAATGTTTCGCATAAAACTCCAATTATAGATTCATTGACATGTTATTGATGGTATATTTGTGGGTAGACAAACAAAACAATTTTAGAATTTCATTAAAAGCTAATATAAATTATTATCATAAGTTGTTTTGAAATTCTCAGAACGCGAACTTACTTTCCTTTGTGGAAACACTTATTAGTAAAGCAATAAAGCAGTTTAGAAAGACCATTCCTTCAATATGATGTGAGTTCTACACAAGAGTTAATTTTTTTTAATTAAAATGCATTAGCGTCTTCTTCTAATTCCTGATACAATACTAATATATAGAATTAGGGGATGCGAAGTGGTACTTTTTATATCACGGAGTTCATAAGGATTATCTTATGATGGGAGTAATACCTTGAAATTATCCAATGAAACTAATGTTGCGTTGAGTTCCTTTGAAATGGATGCATCAAAATTATCAAACATAATAAAAATTAACAATTTTGAAACTGTAGGGGTACCTCTAGCTTCCATTCATGCACCGCTTTTATAATATATACACATGATATAGTCTTAAGCAGAGCGCCAATGAATCTCTCAACCTCGTTAAATTTTAGGCAGTAATTGTACAAAAAAAAAAAAAAGAAATCACAAAGTTTCAATAAAAAACAGTATAACTTCTAATATAATCTCATATTCCAGTTACAGGACCCTACACATTCACGTTTTTGTTATATAAGAACACATCAAACATAAAGGATGTTTCGTGAAAAACTTAATCACCATACTAATGGATTTAAACAAACTATATATACAATAAATAAAAAAGGACTATAATAAAAGATTTCCATAAGTGAATATAGAACTGCAATAAATTCAAGAGGAGGTACAATTAGCTACCAGTCTACATCATGTTGATTTATTTGTCTCGAATTCATTATATTGCTACTTGTCTTAAATCATAACACTGATGTTAATTTCTAGAAAATTATAATTATAAAGTTTTGAGTTTTAATTCCTGAAGATTTTAACCGATCTGACAAGAATTGGGAAGTATACACCAAAGGATTTATCTGCAGACAAAATAATCAGAGCGTCAAACTGTGGAACGTTTTAATTTTTATTATTATACAAAGAAAATTCATCTTGGAGGAGTGTTCACTAAACCATCATTTTCTTCATTCATGAATCTTTAAAAATTATTGTATAGTTATAAGTGGGATTAAAATGAAAGGTGTTCATGAGTGATATACGAGTGGACTTTCATGGAATTGGGCCAGAACAATTCTCTCACTGTTAAGAAAAATAAACCACCCTTTTTGGAGTTTTTATGATTCGATAAAAAAATCTACTTTGAGGTTAGAAACCCTTTGGAAAATGGAATATAAATAAAAAGAGACTAACACCACTAAAATGTGAAACAAGCGGATGGAAGTAAGTATATTAACGAAATTAAAGAATTAAATGAATTGCTCCTTAATTTTGATAAATTGTTCTAAAAATGTTTTTTTAATGCCATTATTTTATATTATTTTAACAAAAACGAATTCATACTGCAGATGTTAGTTTACACTATAATTGAAAACTATAACTGAAATTAAGAACGTTTATTTTTAATGAATAGTTCCTACTAAAAACTCCTAAAGCTCAGTCTTTGAACAGCACGATAATAGTTTATTGCAGTTTATTTAAACCATCATTTTCCTTCTAAACCAATGAACCAAAAAAAAAATTATTAAAAAATAAAAAATGAACAACCAAAATCCTTAATACTGCATAAACCACTTTATAGCATGAAGAATCAGTTGCTTCAGACTGAAGAAGCCAACGGTACGGTGTAAAGAACGTTAGGACCTTCAGGATTCGACACGGTTGGACCCAGAAATAGGAAATACGAAATGAAAAACGAAAATCGAGATAATCTTAAACGATGTGTTAAGACACATGTCTTGAAAAAAGAAAATTGAAATAATCATAAACGATGCTTTCTTATAATTCTGCATTTTCCTCAATTGTGTGGAGGGCGGTGAGCAAAAAGTTGAGTAATTGATATGAAAACATTTTAAATAGCTTGAGGTTGTCCAGAAGAGGTACATGAAGCAAGTTGCGCCGACGGTTTTGCTAGCACTTTTTTTATGAAAATAATGAATTTTTGGAATGAACAATTTTTTGTGACTTTTAATTTGGGATTTATAAAACCAAAAAAAAGTAATACAAACTCACGTACCTTTATCTGTTCTACATCAACAAGTAACGACATGTATGAATCTGTTTTTATTATGTAAGTGAGCAGGGAGAGGACATGTGTCATCGCCTTTGAGAAAGGGGGGAGGTGGACACTCGTGTTTCATACTACGTCAGACAACAATGACTTAGAATTTAAATAATATTTATATACATATTTTACATACGTACATCACATATTAATGCATTCATACAAATGTCGCAGCTCGATCTGGAGAAAGTCTCGAATCACTGCAAGCGATAACAAATATTGCAAAATGGTTGACTAGATCTAAGAAATAAAGAAAAGAAGAAATTATTTGCATTATGTTGCATCAGAATTGGACATGGCGAATTTTTCCACAACCATGGTTAATAACCATCTACTTTGCAGTCAAGAATCCTCAGACAGTGTAGAATGCCATGCCTATAGGACAGTTGGGCACTACACACTAGTGTAGTGAACAAGTGCAGTGTAGTACACTACTAGTGTAGTGTAAATATTATGCTACCATAAGGATGAATATAAAACTTTGCCAAACGATTCAAGTAATTTTGCGAAATTTGAAATAGGCATGGAATCTCTACTGGACTTCTCTTAAATAACAATAGAGTACACTTATGCTTGGAACTACCAAAGACCTTTTGTGCTAAGAGTGACTAAACAATTAATGAATTTATTTCATTAATGAAATTCATTACATATTATGTATTATACGAACGACCGTCCACTTATGTCTATTATTTTAGGAAAAAATAAAAAAACCTCATTTGTCATTGAGAACACCAAAATAAATCTGAGATTAATTATACAATATCATAATTATTATCAGTACTACATGTATGATGATTATTCTTAAATGTATGAACAATTGTTGTAAAAAAATTATCAATTAGTGACTTTAATTCCATTTTTAATTTTTAAAAATCGTGCCTTCATCTAAGGCATACATGTTTCGGCTTCAAGATCTTTCATTTTTATTATGTTTTGCTGAATTCGCATTATAATTCTAAACAAAAACAAAAGTCCAGCTTCATGATTAATAAATTTTTTTTATGTCTCCTATTGACCAAGAGTGGCTTCTTACTAAGCCTACCCTCTATCTTAAGTATAAGAAACTTTGCAGAAATATATTTATAACTGCTTTACATTATTTCTGCTTCATAAATAATTAAGTTAATATTACCAATGACAGGTAATCTGCATAAGATCACGATTACTGAGAAATGTCGATGTACTTTGAGATTTATTAGAGATGATTATGAAAAGGTTCTGTCAGGACTTACTGGTCACGGTAGGAGTCGTGAAAATAAAACGAAGGAGTATAGAGTCATTCCGATTAGGCAATCTCGAAGACTTAACTTGATCATGCAAAGTACAGTAAGCATTGCAGTAACTATTAACATAAATACATTCGATGCACTTATGGAGTAGATATCGGTAAAAAGGTACTTCATTCGGGATCTTATAGATATACACTTGGAAGTCAGCATAGTCATAGGGTCCAGATCTTTATTTAAATAAATATTTTAAGGTTTTTTTAGAATGGATAATATCTAGTTAGTTTGATTTTTTTTTCTCATTAGCTCAAATATAATTCGATATTTTCTAATTCTCTTCCGAAAAAAATAGAAGAAAAAGGCAAGTACATAAATGACTATACACTTTTCCGATGAACAGATGATTTAACTGATCTCCGGGGTTAACGAAAACAGAACTTGATAATAAAATAAATCTGCTATTCCTTCAAAGGTGGGTTCTTTGAATGGTTTTCTGACAACTGTAAAGAAAGTTGCCATTACAATAAAAAAAAAAAAAAAATTGATCATACTTTATAGAGACGAAAAAAATTCGTATGACCGAAAATAGGTGTAACAGTGGTGGTGGACAAAATATCGAATAAGTTATTCCCGATATTATCTAAGCACAGTATCGATACCACTGATATATTGAATGAAAATTATCGATACTAATATAGCATATATCTGACGAAGAATGACGTACCATATCATATCATAATTAAACATTTTAAGTTTCTTGAAATCCTAAATTAATAAAAAAAAAAAAATTGAAATATTCAACGCTTTAAACCATTTACACATTTTTATGTTTAAATATGCTCCAATTCCTTCATGTGAATTAAAGGTTTTCGTGATGATCAACGAAAAAAAATATATTGTCAGAATACATTCATGATTTTTAAAATAAACTTGGTTTATTGTAAATTTTATAATACATAGAATGTAAATTGTTAATGTGAATTAAAGACTTAAGGAAACATATCGATGGCTTACTTCACAGTGGTGCTGAGTACACTTCCACTAACGTTATGAAAAATACAATTAATGGTTCTCTCTTTTAGGAAAATTACAACTTTTCAATTAATATTCCTGAAAGAGAGACCGTTTAATAATATTTATCAGAAAGTTAGTGGAAATATATTCAGCACTATTGTGATGTAAGACATCGATATTGTGCTTTTTAATAAATATTTCAAATTTTTCTTAACATTATATTTAAATACTTGCCGAATTAAAATATAAATAAATATATATATTTAAATATAAGCCGTATTTAAATATAAGTGAACAAATATGCCGTGTCCTAGTCATAACCATACATCAAATTCCTATCATTCCTTTAGGTTTGATAATAGAACATACTACAGACGAGGATAGCGTAAAATGGTTAGTAAACCGGAGTCACTGACCTACAAACAGACAATTATATAATATTATATAAAAAAAAAATAAAATAAAGTGAACATTTTTATGAAAATTAGAGAATGCAAAAGCAGAGATATTTTTTTTAATAGAAAATAATTACTAAAATAAAATACATAAATATAAAGACTGATTTCAGTATTGCAATTTCTAACATTCATATGGGAAGCAATTATGCTTATGACTGACCTCAAGTGATTGTTTAATATGTGAATATTTATAAGATGTTTAATATTATTCTTGCTTAAGTGTTTGTTACTTTTCAGATATTATATTAAATGAAATATTCACTTTAACAAGCATGTTATTTAATTTTGTTGATAACTCGAACTTTAACTTTTTAAACGAAAAAAATTTATCTCAAAGGCTCCCTTTTCTTAAACTACATGGTCGAAGACGGCCCAAATGGGAAATATGATTTAAAGAATCTTATAATATCATAACAATCAATTCGAAGTTATTGAGGTGATTGTACGGAATTAATTTTTTTCCACTTATAATAAAACCGTTTTAATTCTTATAACATTTTTAATTAAAAAAATTGTTTCATAAATCGAATAAGGATAATCAAAAGCCATATTCAAACCCAGATCAGTTACTCAAGGTTCTTGTTGATAAATACTGCATTAGTTTACTAACAACCCTGATATAATTGTTTCGTAGTATTTTTTTTTCTAAGGTTTAAAACTCAATTTAATACAAATATTGTTATATATTGTTGAACATTTAAAAATTAGTACTAATTAATATTATGATATTGTTTAAACCGATACATACTTCACGAAATTTAATATGTTTCAAGTACAATTTCATGCTAAATATTCAACTGAACTTTAAATGATATTTAGAACTAAAATATAACATGTTAAGACAATTTTTGTTTAGAAAGTTAAGGATGAAACTACTTAAATGTGAAAATGAGCTAAAGGAAAAGAAAAAAGTTATCTCAAACAAAATAGGGAAGAATTTAACAATTATGTTTTCTCAAACGTAAAACTTCCGGCAGAAAATTCTAAATTTGGGTTAAAGGATAGCTCAAAATATATTTTTAAGAAATTTCTTAATCAAATTGTGATAAAAATAAAATATGTATGACAAATTAAATTAATTTAAACGAAGCCCACACCTCCAAAGTTTAAGTAGTACTTTCAAAAAAGGTTCTAGTTCCAATACTGATACCGGTAATTTTCTTAAATTTGTAAAATTTAAGTAATAAAATCAAAATGCATTCAAATCCAACATAATATGGTGAATTATTTTATTTACATTTTTAAAAATGTAAAATTCAAATTACTCCCTTAATAGAAGGGAATAATTTGTAATAATAATGCATCATTATTATGAAATGATTCATGAACATTGTTCACAAATTTATTTTCTCACAGTTTTTCCACTCATGTACGATTAAAATTCTATAGCAATGACTAAAACTTGAAAACATTACACAAAGTTATAAACAATAAGCAATGCATCTTACTACGAAATTAGATAAGTATCACCAAATGAATATAATTATTATGTTAAAAGATAATAAAAAAAAATATCAACCAAATATTTCCTTTAAATTATAAATGGCTGATTAAAATCAAAAATATATATATTATTTAAAATATATTGAATTTTATTATATGTTAGAAAACACCGATTAAGATACATTTTAATTACTTTATCGTTTGGAGATCTAAACATTATTTATTCATCTTAATGTCATTTTTGAAAAATAACCTGAACCACATGAACTCGAATGATTTGTGTACGAAACCTGTTGCCAAGTAGTCTGGGACTTACAATAAAATCGAATAGATTTGCATACATTACTGCCGACATGAGTAATCAACATGTTAAGAAATTAAAAAATAAATAAATAAGAATTGATCATAAATAAATACAAATTGAACAAGTGATGAATATACTTTCATATGTGAATTTCAAAATAAATCTAATTTTTTTAAATAATTAAAAAAATTGGAACATTGAGCTAAATATTATTTACTAGATATTATAAATATTATTTATTCAAATCCATGAATAGATATTATATAAAAATATTATTTTAACCGCGAACTATTAATATATTGACACTTACCACAGTTCCTACCAGCATGAAGCCAAAGCACTAACTGATGGGCTAGGTCCAGGACAGATGATATACCAAGTCGTCCACCACACTGCGCTCTGTCTCCAACGGGCTGAACTAATGTTTGCAATAAAACGAGTGCAAATTTAATCGGTATTATTAGCAAATTTCCCATGAGTCCTAGATATGGTAATTAAATTTTCAATAATAAATAGGAAATAATGTGTAAGGTTAAAAAACACAGTTAGTAGCAACGAAGTCACCCTATCCAGAATTCTGTAAAATTAAGTTTCAGTATATAGTACAAGAGCCCAAGAGGAGAAAAAAGGCAATTATCTCACCTCAATTTTTGATTACTTTAATGAAAGCTATGTATAATTAATAGTCAAAATTGATGAGTCTGCCAAGTATAGTTAGGGGGAATACAAAATGGCGGCTGTTTCAAAGTGATAAAAAAACTAATTTTTCATTCGGAGCTCTATATCTTAAAAAGTAGGAAAAATACGAGAAAACCTAAAAATTTTTAGGTTAATTTGCTAAAATATGAGCCCTAATAGAATTATTTACATTAAATAGTATTCGAGATTTAGCTTTTTAAAAAACAGCATTTCATAAAAATGTTGTATGGGACGTACTGAAAGATCAGTAGTTAGTGAATTTATTTTGAAAACTTATATCTCAAAAACCAATTGACGCACAGATGTCTATTAGCACTCAAATTAAAGCTAGTTCAATGAGCTATAAAGTAGTTTATGATGTTTATCTTCGTAGAAGTAATAGTTTACATGAAATTCGCTAAAATAAATTGCTTTATAATTGTTTGGACAAATGTTCATTTGCCAAATTTATATTCATATGTGAATATCATAAAAACTACTACTGCATATATAAAAGGCAGTTATTTCACCCTAATTTTTGATTACTTCAATAAAAAATATGTATAATTACTAGTCAAAATTGACGAGTCTGCCAAGTATAGGTAGGGGGATTAAAAAATGGCGGCTGTTTCAAAACCTTAAAAAAACATTGAATTTTCATTCGGAGCTCTATATCTTAAAAACTACCAACAACACTAGAACATCTAAGAGAACATTATTTAAAGAAGAGTAAATTTGTTGAAATATTAGCCCTAAAAGAGCTATTTACGTTCAATAGTTCTCGAGATATAGCTTTTTAAAAAGCATAATTTCTTAAAAATCTACTGACAGATTAGTAGTTAGTTAATTTATTTTGAGACATCTACCACTCAAATTAAAGCTAGTTTAATGGACTAAGAAGTTTATGACCTTTACCTTCGAAAGAATAGTAGTTTTCATGATATTTGCTAAAATAAATTGTTTTATAGTTGTTCGGACAATAAATTTGATTTTTGAAAAACTTTATTTTTGAAACCATTTGACGAACTGATGTCTGCAAGCACTCAAATTAAAGCTAGTTAAATTTACTACAAAATAGTCAATTATGTTTATCTTTGTAGGAGTAGTAAGATATTTGACAAAATAAACTCATAAAATGTTAATTTCTAGTTGTTCGAATAAAATGTTGGATATTTGAAACAATATATCTCTAGATCCATAAGACACACATATGTCGGCCAATACTCAAAATAAAGAAAATTTAATTTACTATAAAGTAGTTTATGACACTTATCTTTGTAGGGGTAATATTTTTTATGATATTCACATATTAATATAAATTTGGCAAATGAAAATTTGTCCAAACAACTATAAATCAATTTATTTTAGCAAATTTCATGTAAACTATTACTCCTACGAAGATAAACATCATAGACTACTTTATAGGTCATTAAACTAGCTTTAATTTGAGTGATAATAGACATCTGTACGTCGAATGGTTTTTGAGATATAAATTTTTCAAAGTAAATTCACTATAAATAACTGATCTTTTAGTACGTCCCATACAACATTTTTATGAAATGTTGCTTTTTAAAAAGCTATATCTCGAAAACTATTTAACGTAAAGAACTCTATTAGGGCTCATATTTGAGCAAACTTACTCTTCTTTAAATGACGTTCTCTTAGGTTTTCTTGTGCTGTTCGTACTTTTTAAGATATAGAGCTCTGATTGAAAAATTAGTTTTTTTTATCCCTTTGAAACAACCGCCATTTTTTATTCCCCCTACCTATACTTGGCAGACTCATCAACTTTGACTATTAATTATACATAGTTTTCATTAAAATAATCAGAAATTGGGTTGAGATAACTTCCTTTTTCTCCTCTTGGGCCCTTGCACTAATAGGACTCCAATGAGAGTCTTAGCCGAAACAAAAAATAGAATTAAGTACATGTAATTAGAAGGAATTAAATCATCATTCTATTTTTAAAATCTATTTGAATCCAAACAATTATCAAAATCGAGGATTCCCAACAGCTAGGGATATATTTAGTTATAAATAATTATTTCGTTTTCAATGATTGTATCAAATGAGGAAAAAAGTTGGAAATAATATGCAGTAATATTTAGTTCTAAGATTTAACACTTACAATGCAAACAAAATAATGAATTATTCATAAACAGAACATTAAACAGCGCTTCAACAATGGAAATTGATAGGATGTTAATAAGGTAAAACTTCCTGAATGTACAACTTGTGAAGGACATATCTCTCGGCCAATGGACTATATCACGAACCGATGGAATATTCAGAAAAATGGATAACTCTATATTCTGGAATGTTTTGAAACAATAACAAATAAACTATAAGACACCAGTACGAATTTGACATAAACAAAATTAGTAGTATGGAAATATAATTGAATAAATTATAAAGAAGAAACTTTTTTTAAAAATATAACTAAAATGTTTTTTGATTACTCATGTACATTTAAATTTGGATTGTCTTAATACTAGGAATAGAATTTTTACGTTTTAGATATGTATTTTTCAAGAAATTCTATATATGTACATGTTTAAGATTCCTAGGAACATTTCGTGATATTTTTAATAATTTTATATTAGCTATTTCTATAGCTAGTTTTTACATATTTTTCTTATAAGTATATATCATTCACATATGTCTAACTATTTCACCGTTTTTCATTTTTTACATATTTTTACTTATAATTGCCTATTCCAGTTCCTTTTCTATTGGTATTTTTTTGTTTTATAACCCAGCATTTTATTTAAATTAAAAAAATAAATTTACAGATACAAATCACAACATAGACAGTTCTCAATCGTTTCCTGAGAAGAATAAAATAAATATGTAGCATTCATTTTATTGATTTCAAATACCAAATGCATCTATCTATGGACGTTGAACGATATTTTTCTCGATACAATTCGATTTTGCAACATAATCAGTAACGATTTATTTTGAAAACTTGCATCTCATTTGCAAATTTATTTTTATGAAGGATGGCGATAGGAATAACCATTACGATTAAATGTAATTTTATCTTTTTTAAAACCTTTATTTAAGAAATAAATATTGAATTAAGTGTTCAAATGTACCTTTGGAGGAAGCACCTTGTAATCTTCAATAAAAATAAAAATAAAAATAAAATTAAAAAAATATCTATGGATCTGAGCAACATGCTAAACAAAATTAAAATTGCTAGGGCGGAGTTGCAAATGCTATTGCTCAACTGATCAATATTTTTTCTTAGAAATGTTTACTTATAAAATATATTTCTGATTTTTTATAGGTTGGTTGATTTGTGTGAAGGATACTGAGATATCACAAATTCAGATTCGTTATTATCAACAATAGTTAATTACTAAAAAACTCTAGGGTGTTTAGGCAACAAAGAATTTATCTTTGGTTTTTTTTTTAATAAGACGACTTACAGTTGAATCACAAATATTAATCATTTAACTAGTTCCTAATTTTGAGAAGTACAAAGATAGTAAATTTTCTAGAACAAGGAAATTTTAAATCTAAATAAAAATTAGGGAAGACGTGACTTTTTAATTTTACAAACCATAAAATTAGTACGATTATTGTTTGTTTTTAATTATTTAAATGTATGCAAATTGTTTTGTTTGCTGTTTAGTTTCTTAATTATTACATTATTATTAATTTATTTCCTCACAAGTGCTGTTAAAGTGTATTTTACGCTTTTAATTCTTCATTATCCGTTTCAATTCAGATTGTGGAAAAAACATTTTGTTCTCAGGATCAAAAATTTTCGTTTGTATTTGTTTTAGACATGTATAAACAAGTTCCGTTCCAATGACGTGTGGCGTGCCACAAGGGGCCGTACTTTCGCCAGTGTTGTTCTCAATTTATACTGCAAATGTAATAGACAACAACTAAAAAACTGATACGATAGCCGCCTACGCGAAGATATCACCATCAACAGCAGTAACGTTAACCCCTTGCATGCACTAAAACAAGCGGGAAAATTCTGTGATCATTCAACGGCTGAATTATACGGTGATCCCTTGTTCATCCACCCATCATTGAGGTGGATGAACAAGGGATCACCGTATAATTACACGTACACAGCGCCACCTTCAAAATTCCATAATGCGGAAGATTGTACGGACTACAAAATGGAAGAAGAAACCGCCGACTCTTCTCAAATTATTGGTATTAATTATATAATCATTATATATGTCCCAACGGTCCCGGACCTCATCAGGTGGAGTCATATTAAATTCCTGGTTGAAATATCAGCCCAACCTACTATTCCAGACGTTGCAACCAGCGCCCCCACCAGTGCGGTGTTAACAGGCAGCATTATAGCTACTTGAACAACCTGTAAATATTGTAAATAGTCGTAGATTATGACCTAGTTTTTAAGATAATAAACTCCTAATAATGGTATGCCCCAATACCATTAAATATCACACACAGATTAATTCAAATAAAGTCAATACTCATTCACTACATTCATGTTTTAAAATGTAACAACGTTTCAGATAAAAACAAAACCCCACTACACAGACCATGTTAATCACAAAGCTTTATTTCAAACAGGGGCTTTGGAAAAAACCAAACAAGTTTCCTCACTGTTTTTTTTTTTTTTTTTTTTGTAATCTCCTTTATTATTAAATTCATACAATACATACATACATAATGGAAATGATATACTAGTATACATTTATCATTTTCATAATGAATATGGAACTTACAAATGAATATGGAAATGATATACTAGTATAGATTAATTATTTCTATAATGTATGTATGTATTGTATGAATTTAAAAATAAAGTAGGTAAAGAAAAAAAATAAGTTTCTTCATTGCCTGGCTGCATAGAACTCATAACATGAGGATAACTCTCATAGTTTAAAACCAAGGTTAATCCGATGTTGATGAAATATTCAGTGGATGATGGATAAGTGGGTTGTCACTATAGACCACGTTTATTTATTTATTTCAAATTCCCTACATTGCAGTTGTACACACGCGCACAAACGGATTTTTCCTTGCCATACCTATCTTTTAAAAATGCCTCTTTCGATTAAGGCCAAATTTGGCATCATATAAAATAGATTAAATTTAAAAGTTAAGACTCAGATAACTTTTACTCTGATAATGCATCCGACTAAAGAAAATTATAGTTATATTTGGAAGAACACTGAATAAACTCATAAAACGTTTGGCATCACCCTTGTTTATGCTAACCTCTACATGTTAGAAACTCAGGAAGTTAGGTTACATAAAGTAAATCAATACATACTCTAAAATTACTTACATTTACTTTTGCTTGTTGTATCGCTCAATTTTTTAATTTAAAATAGAGATGAATAATGACTGGGAACGAAAACAATATCTGATTTTATTATCACCATAAGCTCGATCAATAGAATTTATATTAAATATACATAAACAGATTCCACCAATACACATATAAATGTGTATACCTGCCGACTATAGACCAATAAGCATGCTTCAGCACCTGGACAAGGTTTTGAGAAAATTATTCTTAATTATCTAAAACATTCCAACCAATACTAACACTATCCTCACCACGTATGCCGATGACACATGTGTGCTCGCAGTTAATAATAACCCATTAATTTTATCCCAAACTCTCCAATCCCATTTTACAGCCCTCGATGAATGGTGTCGTAATTGGAGGATAAAGATAAATACCAACAAATCCCATCAAATCACCTTTACCCTTCGTCGTAAACCTACCGACTGCCCTACAGTTTCATCTAATAATGTTACAGCACTTACTAGACAAACGGTCTAAACTCCTAACACATTGTAAAAGACTGATCTACATGACTGTAATAAGGCCAATCTAGAGATATGGAGTTGAGCTTTGGGGCTCCACTAAAACCTTCGAATTCCTCTCGTATTCAATCCATACAATCCAAAATCCTTCGTAAAATCTTCAATGCTCCTTATTTTGTCACAAATAAAATCATACATAAAGATCTTAATGTTCCCTATATAACCGATCTAGCCAAAATCAGATATCAATCCTTCCATTATAATCTCCCTAACCACACGAACCCCCTAGTTTCTAACCTTCCATCCTCTTCCATTCCTGACAACCCTTCGGGGCCCTTAAAAAAGAGGATGGCCATGAGACCAGCTAATGTAAAATGTCATTAGAGTGCTACGAATGGGTAGTTGCTCTACACACCTGTAACACTCCATTTTAACTAATATCAAATTTACTGAATATATTATGTTGTCAATTTCAATAAAGATATAAAAAAAAATTATCTCAAAACCTACTGCTCAGATCTAGAGCTAATCCCACCAGAGCAGGCTGGTTTCCAGTCCAGCCCCTGCCCGGATGCCATGGTCTTACATTTCTGTAAGATCATGACATATTCCTCCTTTATGCATTTTTAGAATTTTTTTCTAGACATAGAACAGACAAACAACATTTTTGATTGAATAAATTAACTCTCTCAAACACAAAAATATATGAAATAATGATATAGTATACATATTTTTATGTACATAGTGTTTCATTTACACATCTTTATACTTCATACTTCAGAACATTAACTAAATCTCCGTATATTTAGATACTAACTATTTACTGAACGAAAATTGTGCAAGGCACCAACAGCAGTTCCAGCTAAGAAATTATGCTAAACGAATAGCACTTTCACGCAAGGAAATTATAATTCAAGCGAACGGAAAAAACCAATACTTAAGGAGGAGAAACATGAAGGACATGAACTAAAGCCGTTGTCAGATTTCAATAATGTTAACTGTAAAAAATATAATTGAAAAATTAATTTGAATTGAATAGAATACAGCAATCGGTAATGCAATGTTAAAAAGATCAGGTGTTGTGACCATATCACACAACTTTCATTTACTAGCCTACTTTAATTTGAAATTACTTCTCGCTTGTTTCAGACCAGAAACTATAGCAGAAAAAGAAAAGTATAACATTTTACAAAAAATTATAATCTATTCTTCTTAACCATTCATTTAATGCTTAATCATTGTATAATCTTGAAAATACTAAGAATGATTTTATGGAGTTACACTGTCATCAAAAATATATATCGGTTAAGCGAACTTAAAATTTATTTATTTAGTAACTATGGTGACAAGAAAACATTATCTACAGAATCGAAAAACCCCTTGCCCATGCTCCCGCCATTTAAAACAAACCTATTTTAGGGATTCTAGTCATGACTTTCTATGTTAAATATTATCCGTTACAAAATCTTTGACTTTTCAACAATATAAATATATCTATATCACAATTCATATCCCCGAAAATGTGTTTTCAACCTAAAAAAAAACATTTTTCCCCTTATAAAATCCTTTTATTGCTGATAATTATAGTTTTTTAATAGCTAGTAATAATGTGAGATGAGTAACTTTTCTAAAAAAAACAAATTAAAGGCACTTAGAGGAAATTAAAAAAAAAAATCTACATTTAAGCCCTGTAAAATTACTTCAATTAAGCGAATACCTAATTTTACATCGAAATACTGAGTTAATTAAAAATCATGAGGTGTTTTTGAGAAATTCAAGATATTGTGAAAAATCGATTTGATAAAGTGGTGCTTCCGGCTAATTGATTTTAATGAAATAGTTGATTTATACATTTTTTTTTTCAATTTCTTGAGACTGATATTTATTCATTAAATAAATCAAATGGTATCCTTGTTAAATCTCAACTCTTTATTATATCAATAGTCCAACGTTTCGGCCAATTCGCCCATCCTCAAGGACAATCTTAAATATAAATTTACTCAATTTCAAAATTTTTGCAGGCTATTCCGCCCAGGTCATTAATTACAAGTCAAAATCATCCTATTTTTTCACTTCATTAATTTTTAAAAACTTTTAATTTTAGATTAACTATACTATCAACTATCACATAAACAAATGTTTATTTGTCATTTGCTTATATGATTTTGTAGATAGTTGATGGAGTAGTTAATCTTAAATTGAAAGTTTTAAAACCCGGGAACTTTGGACACCGGAACAATTTAGTCTTAAATTTTTTTTTTCTTTGTTCTCTCTGAATTATGGCCAGTAACGGAATAGTGAGAGCTGCAGTTCTAAACTTAGAGGGTCTGAACTTCAACAGCCCACTTCCAGCTGCAGGAAACCCACCTCCAGCAGAGATTAAGCCACTACCGGAAATATCTTTAGTGCAAGCTCATGCCACGACGCTGGAATGGATCAAAGTCTGCACGGCAACCGCGCAGGACTTAAGAAAGGCGGTTTCCGACCTTGAAAGGTTTACCGGGGAGATGGGAGAACTAAGCCATTTCCTAAAAGGGGGTGATCGACTGATGGGTCTAATACAAGCGAAGACAGCTGCAAACCTGCTCGACAGTGAGGATGTTGAGGCGCTAAGGGCAGCAGTCGTCTGCAGGGTGAAAAGAAGTATCCTCAATCAAATTCAAGCGGCTGAGGAGACACCCAGGAACCTGATCTAGGCGAGATTGAAGAAGGCATTTGGAGGAGGACGGTGGGCCCCAGAAGAGGACATATTTATGATGATTAGGGAGACGAAGAAAGCGAGACAGTCTGATGGGCAGTATGCCACAGAACTCCTGGCACGTTACAACAGGATCGCCGATAAACTCAGTGAAATGATGAAGATAATTCAGGTACAGGATCAGATGCAATTCCTATCCAAAGCACTAAAGATTCAGATGGCAAAAGAGCTGGGAAAGAAGGAGGGGATGCCGGGAGAACGCTCCTTCGTAGAGTGTACTCAGGAACTTATTGACACAAGCGCCCGGGAACAGGACTCCAGAATGGAGGTCGAAGGTTTTCTAGCTGTTTTCATTCGACGATACTTAAATTATATATATATATTTAATGGTTCTTCCAGCTCAACAATTTTGTTTCACTAGAATTCTATAGAAGGCGGTAAATGTAGAGTAAGACAGAAAATGCCCAAAGAACGATAAGTATTAACAAACTGCTGTACATTCTAAAATCCACAAGGTTCTTCCACTACAATTGTTTTCGAAATAAATTATCTTGGTAGTGATATAAGTCGCAGAAAACAGAATTTCGAAAATACATCGTGATCCTTAGAATTCTAGTGGAAAGCTGTATAAGACAGAAAATGTTCTAGCAAAAAAATTTTTTTCAGAGTAAATTAAAAGAAATATCTGGATGGTGCTGTGAAAATCGTTAATGTCAGAAATTGAAAATATTCTGAAGTGTGTGAAATGTTTATCCATAAATTCTTGTGTTAAATGTTTATCCTATTTGAACATTTTTTGAATAGTACTGCCCTCGGTAGAACTTTAGTTTTATTAAAATAAATAAACATTTAGATTAATCGCAAGACTGTTTAATTATTGTTTATTTTAAAAAAAAAATGTTGAAATTGCAAGATATTATTATAAGAATTTCTTTCTAAAAATATAAAGTAATATAGATTGTAGGTAGATAGTCCGTGTGGCGGTCAATAAAGGTATCAAAATACTAGAAAAAACTACTAATTGTTAACCAAGATTTTGCCCCAGTTTCCAGGGCTTCCTCAGGACTGTCAGATTGAAACAAAAATGACAACTCAAAGTGATATAGTTTGTACATAAGTCAATAACGAAAATTAAGTGATTTATATAATGTATTTCGAAGCAACAAAATTCTTTGATAGATTAATTTTTAAAAATGTAATATTTAGTAGCATATAAAATCAGTTTCTGACTTGTATTTAAAATCATGAAATTGTATCTGATGTATATCGTAAATAACGTTTATTCCGAATGTGTTTCACATATACCGCACAACCTCACATGAAAATTATAGAATATGTTTTTGTTTTAATTATTCGCGTATGAAATGATCCTTATCTCATTGTATATTTTACAAAACCAGTGGGTATTCAAACTGATTATGACGTAATAAAATATATTGGCGTCATTTCGTAAGTGGTAAATCAAAAGTTCTTTGAAATCACATAAGACGATCTGGACTTCCCCGGCAGGTAGTAACAGTAACAGGTTTCTGGTAAGAAATTAAGAATCTTTAAAAACCGTTATCTGATTTTTATAATAGGAAAAACAAATTACATATTCCTACTTAGAATGTAAAAGAAAAGAACATAATAAAGTTATATATAATTTTACACCTAAATATAAAAAAATAATAACGACTAATACTAACATATATTTTAAAAGAACTCTACGGAATTGATTCACAGGTTAAATCGGTGGATATATATCAATATGACCCGTTAAAAATAAATAACAGGTTATTTTTTTTCTATTGTTTTACGTGTACAGAGCCAAAATCATGACTTTACCTTAATTCTTGTAGGTAAATAAAATTAACGATTGGTATTATTTCCGAATTTAAATTTTTTATCCTTTGATTCTGTCCAATAATTTTACCAAGATAGATTTCGCACTTATTTGGAACATTGTGTGGCTGGACAAACCATTTTAGTACAACCGTGCATACGCAAAATATGCAGTAACTATTACTAATATTTCATTTTTTTTTTTTACATTCCATATTATTTTTAAATTAACTCTGCTCATAACGATATTGTTTTCTGTAGGTCAATTTATATTCTCAACAGTGTACTCCATATTCTCACCTGCGATAAATTTATATCGTAAGCGGCTGTTTTACATAAAAAAATCAAAGAACCAGTTACTCAAAAAAAATTATTCTATAGAAAGTGTTTTTAAATTGCCCGAGTGATTGCCCTATCTTAAGCATGCATCAGTCTTCTTGAACATTTCCTGCAAAAAAAAAAAGAATCATCTTCCTATTCCACATTGTTTTCATAGTTTGACTGGACTATTAGAGGATAAACAAACAAAAAGGTGAACCGAAGACCAAAGAAGATATTGAATTGCTTTTCAGTATAATAAATTTCACATGGATTAGGTTCCACTTCTGCCCAAGAACATCCAACCTTAATCTTTTGTTCATGTCGAACAAACCTGTAGCTTATTCATTTTATTTTGCTTCAAGTACGCAATTATCCTCGCGTTCCTCTCCAGTTCTATTTGCCCGAAAAGGCTCAATGGGTTTTCCTGGAGTACCCAATCTTCTGATCTTGGGGTTCGAGTCTATCTTTTGTCTGGTTAAGTCATCCTGGTTTTACCCTGGATCTCTTTGAGTCATCACAATCCACCGGCTTGCGTGTTTGTCTAGTATGGGCGTTTCCAAGTTGGCATGACGGAATAAATTAAAGGAATAATGAATTAGATTTCCTCAAGCGGTTAAATCTCTTGATTAAAGCTCCTATCAATCCGATAATATTTTGAAACCATTTCCTGTCATAATACCTTTAAAAAAAATAACTTTTCTAAAGGTATTGTGTGTACATATGGCGCTATGTAAAAGCCACTTGTTTTTCCACACCACTCATATTTCCGAGTTTCCTTTAATTTATATTATAATAAAAAAGTTTGTCTTTTTATTTAGGCTTATGAGAAAAGAACGATGGAAAATTTCAGTATGTAAGTGAAATTTACAGGATATCTATGTTCGAATCCAGACGATTATCAGGAGTTTGGTAGTTTATCATAGAAGAAGAATTAATATCTGGTCTCATAAAAATGATGATTTTGCCCGTATGTTGTCTAAATAAAGGAGCATCGAGGATTTAACGAAAGATTTTGTATAGTAAGGAATGGATTTGAGGGAAAGTCGATAGCTCTTACAATGATGTAAATGAGTCATTTCTAATTAGTTGGAAGCTTAAACCGTCTGATTAGTAAGTGTCATGACAGTTGGTATCGAAGAGCAGCTTGTATAAAATTACAAAAAAATAAAATCAACAAGACAAAAATTGTTTATAGTAGATTAATTTTTTTTTTTTTTTTTTATATTACCTGATGAAAACATTGATATCACTTTATGGAATCTTTATTGCATTGCTATTAAAGAAATGAGAATCTGTCAATCAGGCCACCTGGAAAAATGGTGGCTGTTTCAAAGCGTTAAAAAAAATAATTTTATCATTCGTAGCTCGATATCTCTAAAACTACCAACAACACGAAAAAACATCTAATAAAACATCATTTAAAGTACAATAAATTTACCAAAACATATACTTTTTTTAGAAAGAAAAAAATCATAAAAAATCATTAGTTAGTGAATTGATTTCTAGAAATACAGTGTTCCATAATTAGTATAACTATAATTATGTAGTAGTAGCAGTACTAGCTCTCTTGAAATTTACCAAAATCAATTTTGAGAAATGTTGCTTTCTAAGTGTATTGAAAAAACGTTTGGTCTTTGTAAAACATTTTTTCGGAACCATTACACGAACAGACGTCTGCCAGCACTCAACTTAAAGCTAGTTGAATACACCACACTGTAGTTTATGATTAGTGTTTTCGTAAGAGTAGTAGTTTCCATGAAATGTGCCAAAATAAATTCACAAAATGTTGATTTTTGAATCTTTTTAAAAACGTTTGGTTTAGGAAATGTTTGACATAACGATGTCATGTACAGGGCTCAGATCATAAAGAGCCAACTCTAATTAAAATAATGATCTATGATGATTTGAGTAATTTAGATAAGGGGTAAGAATATGGAAATACAAAATTATCGAACATTTGAGTTCATTCATCTTTCATCTTAAATACTTCAATATTATTTTTTAAAATAAAATTAATTGTATCTCTTGTAATGTCTACGAAAAAACTGAACCATTTTCTGAAATGAAATAACACATATTTATCGATTTATAAAGGTTTTCACTCAGATATTTTAATTTTCATTGATGAATTTTACTCTCAAGTCATGTAACATGATTAACACAAAAAAAAAATCTAGAAAAATATTTCAATGAAATTAAGAATCCTCTTAATAGTAAGGATAGGATGTAATTTTCAGATAAGCTTGTTTATTTCAGTGTTTAGAGTTAATTTTATTCTAAATTCTATATAACATGTTAAATATATTATTTATTTATGTGTTAAGTTAAACTGCCAGTTTCCTGCTTACGTGTGTGGAGCTTCACGGCTGTCGTGATCCTTCCAAATACCTGCCACAGATTCTTTCATACCGTAAACCAATTAGTCACCAAAGTAATAGGAAAACCCACAGGTTTCAACGAACAATCCTAGGCCTATCTAAAATATTATTCCGCGTTTGGCCAACTAATACCGAACAAGCACTTCCGTAAATCCCGAAACCAGGAAAACTTTCTTATTAATTATATGGTTTATTATTTTTCAAGTTACCTAGATATTTGTGAATCACACTAGTTTTATTTAAACTGGTGGTCAGTCATGAAAATTTCCAGTGAACCTTTCATTATACTGTGTACTGATTTTTTCCCAATAAATAGAGGATTCAGTTGTTTGTAAAATTCATTCACTGCCCAAATTTATAATTATTAATTTTCAATAAATTTAAGATTATTAAAAAAAAAAAAATTTTTGCAAGTGTATTGCCAAAGTTACCGTTTTATCGTAGTTCAGTCAAATTACTAATTTTAAGTGTATGACTATTATGTAATATACAGATTATTTCATGCATTTCAGAGTATAGATTTAATTTTATCCTGTTAGATTTGTCATTTATTTGGCAAACTGTGCGTTAAGTAAGAACTGTCAGTCCCAGCTTACGTATATGGAGCTTCCTGCTGTTCCGATCCTTCCAAGTACCTGTCACAGATGCCATACCGTAAACCACTTTCCTACCAATCTGTAGGTAAGACCTGTAAGTTTTAACGAAAAATCCGAGACCCTTTTGAAATATCAGATCCTATAGGTTTAGCTAATTCCAAACAACCACGTCCATAAAACCTGTAACTTGTTATAGTATATAATATAATATAAAATAAACTATAAGTTCTCTTATAGCGTAATCATGTGAAACGAAACGCTGCAAACCATGAAGTGTCTGGGGCACAGTACCTTGTGGGGAAATACTTTTTTTAGCATAAACAACGTTTATACACGGAGGTGATATTTTCAAGATCACGCTCAACACCAAGATTTTTCCCTAATTAATGGTACTCAGTAGTACCCCCACTTACTTATGAGACTGGATGTACCACAGGAGGCTGCAGAAACCAAAGGGTTGACTCACGGCTACAGTGACACATTAAATATTTTTGTGCATCGGCTGGATTCAAATCTAGGTACCTGGAGTTAATAGCACAGCGCACGCCTCACCTCGTGCCATCCCACTCCCGAAAGTTTTCATTTTTATTATATCATAATTGTTTTCCATTCTACCTATACATATTTGAGAATCACCCCAGTAACCAACAATAATGGTTAATACCCATAGTTTGAATTTTATCGTTTAACAAGAACCATCCTGCAAACTGTGAGTACACAAGATTGACGTGCAGATACAACTTCTGACATAATCAGACTATTGTCAGATCTTGTATCAAGTTCGTATAATCTAATAATTACATCCTTTTCTATTATCACCCATGATCTACAGCTCTTGATTACATTTTTAGGAGGGAATTTATATTCCGTCTCAAATTATATAAATTTATAAACTTTTGTAAGAAATACATAAATATAATTTATGTGTATGTGAAAAAGAGAAAGTAAGAATAGAAATTACACAATCAGTGTATTTTTGCCCTTCCTTGCTTCCAATTATATTTTTAGTAATTTTTATTTTGTTATTGTTTAATGATTCAAAACTTAGAAAGGATAAATTAGCTAATAATATTACTTAGAAACTGTAAAGTTTTATGGAAATACATAAAAAGATTACGCTCCTTTGTTCTTTGACATATTAAGTCAAGGGATGTCGATAATTTAATATTAAAAGCTTAGGCTAGGCACATGGGATCATCGATTTCAATTAGATGTTATGCAAATATATTAAACAAAAAAAAATATTTTTTGATTATTGATACCTCTTTATTTATAACACATCTGACTTAACATTAAATCCAAAAATATCATCTTTTTTTGTGAACTATAATAAATTTAATAAAAAGAAAGAGGCCATCTTTAAGAAAGAGACCATTAAACTACGCCCTTATAATTTAAAAATAATCTATTAATAAAGCTAATTAAATATAAATAATGAATAAAAAAAATACCTCATTGACTAACTGAAATGAACAGTTGAGTAGTGATTATTCTGCCCTCGGGTGGATAATGCATCCGCTAGAAAAACAAACAACAATTAGTACCGGTACAATAACTCCTCAGACATGAAAAAGAAACCAATAAAGCTGAGTAACAAAAGGAAACCGATAAGAAATAAGTCACCGTAAAATTATCTTTTTTGAAGATGGTAGTTCACAAAACCTTTCAAGGCTGCCTATAGTTACCTAGAGTCAGTACGAAAATATTTATTTCCTATATTTCTTGATAACATATTACAGAGACTTTTTCACTAAATTTTCAATTTAAGAAATAACAACCATACCAAACATTAACTTACGTACAAACACGAGGTCAGAAATAATTTAGTTTATGTAACAAGAAAAGTATACTGTTCTTTAAGCGATAACTTAAATTAGCAATGGTAGGCGAGTTTAGAATGTGCCCATTGAAATATTCATAGATATGGGCTGCCAATCAGCAGTATATCTCTAATAATATTAGTTTGTTATACTGAGTGACATATCTCAGAATTTTCTGAGATGAGAGGTCACAAAGATTGATGGGGGCTCCCCTGTGTTGAATATTGTATCTAATAGTCCAAGAACCCCTGAAAAAAAAAAAAAATAAGGTAATTCACTCCAATTTTTTTCACTTTAATGAAAACTTTGTCTTAAATACTTAAACTAAGTATTTATATAAAAATATATATTGTTGAAATTGATGACTCTGTCAACCATAGCGAGGGAAATAAATATTAGCGACTATTTTAAAGCGTTTCAAGATATTTTTCATTCCGCACTTAATATTCTTAAAATACCTTTAGCACTTAAAAATTTAATACAACATTATTTAAAGTAGAGTAAATTTGCTAAAATATGGACACTATTTGAGCTGTTTACTTTCAATAGTTCCTGAGATAAATCTTTTCAAAAGGCAATATTTACTGAAGAAATAAAATTAAAAGTAGTGAAAACATGAGAAATCTATATCTCAGAAAAAAATAGACTTAACAGTATTAACACTCAAATTAAAGCTAGTTTAATTTGCTATGAAGTAGTTACGTTTATCTTCCTAGGAGTAGTAATATGCCATGACATTCACCAAAATAAATGCACAATATGTGGGTTACTTAGTGTTTTGAAAAACTTTTGGTTTAGGAAATACTCTTAGGAACTGATCGACGTACAGATATCTATAAGGGTTCATAATAAAAAAAATTTACTCTAATTCAAATAATGATCTATGAAGATTTAAGTGTTTCAGATGGTTATAAGGATATGGAGCTCTGAATGAAAAATTATGGACAATTTTAGGTTTTTTTGAAATGAAGTAAACTTCAGGCGATGTGCTCCTTGAATATTTCAGTATTTACTTTTTTTATAACATTTACTATACTCGTTGTATAACCTAGGTAAAAGAACAGAATATGAAGCAATCCTTTTTTTTTTTACTAAAAACTACTCAAAAATGAATCTTTTATAGCTTCTTGAACAGCCATTTATTTATTCCTCCTAACAATTAATTTTATGTGGTTTTCATTAAATTAATAAAAAATAAGGGTGAAATAACTTGATTTTTTTTTCTCTCAAGATTTTTGAATCTTAAGTAAACGGTCAAAAATCCTTCCTCCCCAGGGGCCCATCTCGGAATTATTGTACCTTATTCCATCACTCCAACATGTTATTAAACTAATGTCAGTCTATGAGATGAGCACCATTTGAAATTATTTTTCTCAAGCTGTAACGAAACATTTTAGATATACATTGGACATTATTTGTCTTGCATTCATATAAGTGAACAGATTTCATATTACTGTTAAAGATTCGAATCGTTCTCTTCCTCCGGTTTGTTTTTTTGTTGTTGTTTAAAGGCGTAAAACCCTTTGGTCATCAACGCCTATGGCATGCTATTTTGATGAAGCTACAAACACCACACATGAACGCACGCACCCTCCCCCCCCCCACACACACGATTCAAACAAATGTAAAAGAGGAACGTGATTCATACAAATGTAAAAATAAAAATAATAAATGAAAAAAAAATAATACAAAATCGAAGAGGAGTTATAATTTAGAAAGAAGGCGATGTGCTTTCTTCCTCCGGTTATCTTGTGATCTCTATCCTGACCAGAGTTGTGAGAATGCTTGCTGGATCATTCTTTTATCGCCTTCCACGTTCCCATCGACTCCTCCGTCCCTATTCCAATTCCAAGGTAGTAGAATTTGTCAACACTCTCTAAAGCCTTTTTTACAAATTTTTCTCCCTTCTGATCTCCATTTGTACTTCTTTTATTTCCGAAATATTAATTCCGACACCAGGGCAATGTGCTTCCCTGGATTCTTTTCCTGCATGTTCCCCATCTTATTACTTCCATAATTTTTTATTTTTCCAGTTTTATTTGATTATTATTTTGAATTGGGCCACTTTGTTTCTTTTTTAAAAAATTGTGTTGTATAAGTATTATATTTCAACTTATTTTCTTTGAAAAACTCTGACAAATAAATTTTATGATCCTAGAGAAGTATCGTTTTTCATGCTGTCTAACTTAAATATTTTTTTTTAAATTTGTGATGTTCTAGTTTAAAATAAGATTTCTTGATGAGTTATTTTATTATATTAGTATGATCCAATTAAGAATATGAAAAGAAAAAGAATATTTTTTCAAATATCTACATAATCAATCGCACAATGTGTGCTATTAAATTGTATTCAAATTTTTGTTATTAGTAAAATAAAAAATAATTTCGTGTTTTATTGCATTTTATTATAGTTATGTATATAAAAAACATTACTTTAAAAATTCATAAAATATAAATAGAATATGTCCTCATTAAAATCATAAATATTTATTAAATTTGTCTCAGAGGAGTGTTGAAAAAAGTTGATGGGAAAAACGGGTTGACAACTCAAGATTAAATTATAAGATTATTTTATTTTTTCCTTCAGGATATTAAAATAAAAGTGTCTATTGTGCATTTGATCGAAAAAAGTTCTCAGAAAAAAAATGGTTTTCACCTCAAAAATAACGTTTTTTGTCTGAATTCAAATCAGCCAATTGATATAACCGTTTGTTAGACAAAAATTACAATCTTGTCTCAGCTTAAGAATTTTACATAAATATTTTTAAACATATTTAATTTTTTGAAATATTTTCAGAAAAACAGCATTTTGAAGCTAAACTATCTGTTAACAATTACCCAGGACTTACAAAAACAATTTTTCAAGCTAAAAATTTATTCAAAGGAATATGTTCCGGGTGCGGTCAAAAAAACTCAAATAGTAGAATTATACTATTTAATTGAGCCAACGTTTCACCCCACGTTGCAGGGCTTCGTCAGGGCTAAAAAAGATACAAACACATAGTTACAAAAGGAAATACAAATAAAGAGATGTAAAAAGAAAAAAACACAAATCAAATGATGAGACAGAAACCATACCTGTTTTGACGGCAGTCAAAAATAAAGTGACCGTTGGTATTGGGAGGAGTGGGGACGGCAGTTATGCCACAATAACGAAAATAATTTGTAAAGTAAACATAGTAAAAAAAATATTTAAATTAGGTGAACAGTAAAGTATAAAATAATAGGATACAATGTGTGTAAGTAATTAAGAAACAAAATATACCAAATGAGCAGGGATACAGAAAAGTGTAAAATATAATAGAAAATTAATAAAGATATGACAAGAAAATGGGCTTCTGAAATGCAGAAAAAAAAGTATTATGTGGATTTTATTATGTTCAAAATGTTTTGATATATAAGGGAGATGCAGTCTTTATCAACTTTATGATTGACGGAATTCTCTGTCAAATATTATTAAAAAATAATAAATAATCTTCCAGTAAAAATTTATTGTTTAATCCGATCCTGGTAGTACACATCCTCCACATTTAGGGAAGATAAAAAAATGAATTATTCCATTATTATTTTTAAGTTAGTAAAATAAACTAACTATAATCAAGGTTTAGCGATAAATTTAATTAATTAAGCTGCTTTTATACACATACAAGTTACTTGAGAAAATAGGAATTAAAACAAAGGGGAAATCAGGTACTTTAAATAACTTTATGGTTTTTATATTAGTTACCTAACGTATATTATTTGGATATTTTTTTACCGTATCTTTTGAATACAATATTATAAAGTAATCTTACTATGTGAACCATACATTTATTCTTAGGGGACATTTGTCCCAGAATAAAATTATTTTTTCATTTCATGATTTTCTTTATTTTTATTTTTTATTTTCTTATATCATAATGATTATCATTAATTTTCATTTACATATATGTTTATACTATTTTCACTAACCTTTCTCAATAATTAATTAGATAAAATTATTTTATTATTACTATAATTATTATAAATTCTATAACTTTGTATTATATATAAGTTTTACCTCTAAAGTAGGTCTACAAATTTTGATATAAACCTAAACCTAAATAATTATTTTGTAGTATTTTATATTTTTATATAATCGCTCTCCGAAAAATGTCCATTCATTGATATATATAATATAGTCATAGTATATAAATTATATGAATCAATTTCAATTAAGGCTACCTTTCCATGTTAGTCGTCGAAAACCTTGTTGTTACCTGAGCGCCTGTTTTCATGGTATCATAGGTGTGGCTCTAGAACATGAGGAAATATTATTTTCACAAGCATGTATAATCAGGCGGTTATGACTCGAAATGCTCAGATACACCAGGGTTTGGTGTAGTTGAAAACGATAGGCCACATATTTCATTATCCTTATCTGATAATGGTTATGTTTTTGCTCAAAATCTCGCTACCTTTTCAGAGGCGTGGAAAATCGAGGAAACAACCCGAAATGTACCGGTGAAGAAAAAAAAACAATCCACCACTTTAAACTTTGATATATTTTTGCTAGACTTTTTTTCAATTTCATACTGAATACACAGAAATGAATTTTCGAAATAAAAAATGACATTTTCTGAGGATCGAATATAGAGTTGATGCCAATACATTTATAGTAGAACAGAAGAAAGAAATAAGTGGCAGTATATTACTATTCTCGAGTAAAAAGCGGTACCGATTCGAATCCGGTTTATGAGTATTGAGTTTATTTCGAGGAGGAGGCATTTAATAAATCTCAATCAGATTAATTAATTAAATGTTTCGTCTTTGATTTCAATCTTAGTATAGCACTAAGTTGACCATACGTCTTTTGAATACTTTTATTCATAATTTTTGACTGAAAAATAATTTAACCTCCAAAGCAGACATTTATCCCGTCAATATGATTACAATTTTATCGATTTGGAAGAATCAATATTCTAAGAGAAAAAATTACGGACAAATCAAATTCCATAGACAAGTTGGCAAAACAGTGATTTTGTAATTTATTCTTTAACTACTGTCACTAGCAGCTTGATTTACCAAATTTGTCACTGAACCTTGATAGAGATTTTATTATCTTAAGAATAACCATTAAATACTTCCTTTGCTCCATTTTATTATCTTATCGACATGCGCATGATGTACGATACAAACTACCCATTGTCAGGACCGGATTAACCACGCCTACAGCAGACAATATTCAGTCAGTAAAAATGTTTTTTTTAAAGATTCTTATCTAATCTTAACAGATATTTTTGGTTCAAAGATTAAATATTAAAAAAAAAAAGAAAATATGTTTGAAAATGTTTCTGTAAAATTTTGTATTTTTAATATTAGTACCCCAGTCAACCAGGGACCAGGATCTTGGTGGAAGATTTTGGAGATGTTCTGAAACTTTGTTCTTTTTTTTTTTCTTTGGGGCAGCTGTTACGAATACAATCAGCTACATAAATTACGAATTTCAACTTTGAGACTTCTTATTTTCCTGGGAAATACAAAAAAAAATTAAAAATTAATCTTTTTCACTTTTTTTTTTCAAATACCATAAAAATCATGCATTTTTCAGTTTGATTTACAAACAGTTGATTCCTTACTTTTAACTCTTTTTTTTGTTTTTCATTTCGGTTCAGGGCATCGTTTATGAACAACGGCTTTTAGTTTAGTTGGGACCAAGAAGCGATATGGATGGAAACTACTAAAAATCTACTCATTTGAGTTTTTTAATGTTGGTTAAGAATTTTAAATTTGTGGCACCAAGTTTGTTCCGAGAGTATACAAAAAAAATGCTTTCCTACTTTTTCCTTATAACTTGAAAACTTGTCGTACTCCAATAAATTCAAATATTCATTTTTTTACTTAATTAAAGAAGAGTAAATTACATACAATTTTTATTTTAGATTTCTGTTTATCGACATCGCTTAAGATTGAGGGGAAGTCGAAATTAAAGAATGTACTCTGGTCATAACAATAACTCATTTATGTTGTCATGTGACATGACGCTGTTCCCCCATTTGTATATAAATAGTCTTAGAAAGCTAATTATCGTTAATTATTATTAATCTTAGGAGACATTTTTTTTTTACACTAAACCTTATAAAATGTGAGTTACGAAGTTATAATAATACATACATAATTACATAGTTACAATGAGTAAGTGTGATAGACAATATCGTCATAACCTAAAGTATATGGGATATAATTATATATTATCAATTGTAATTATATAATATAATTAATTAGTCTAGTGTTATTATCTTTAAATATTCTCAGATTAAATCGAAAAAGTTGGGGGAAGGAGGAGGTTATCCTAGATGTTAGCAACATGTTTTAAGCAGAGTGGGAGGATCGAGTTTTCATTCTGTGGGACCGCCACGAAATAAAAGATAACTTGCCGAGGCCGGATTCGATCCGGCACCGTTACTAATATATAAATATAATTCATAAAATTTAATCATAATTGAATCATATAATTCAAGATTGTGAGGGAATATATATTGGGGAGACTTCCAAAAAATTTGAAAACCTAGTTAGAGCAACATAAGAGTAATTATAAATATAGTAAAAATATAAATACAACAGCACTGGTCCAACCGGGTTTAAAGCTTAAATATAACTTACATTTTACAAATCCAAAAAACAATTTATACTGCTAATTACACAAAAATAAAAAATAACAGAAGTAATCCATATAACCAAAAACATAGAACAGGTATTCTTCAATTTCAAGACAGATAAAAAAATTAAGTACATAGACATTATTAATAAACTGGAAACAGCATATAAATAGCGTAGAAATAATTTTTATCAAATAATACAATAGGCAGTTGTAACACAACAAAAGTAAAACAGAACTTCCTGAATGATACAATTGAAGTATAAACAATACTAGCATGGAGGTAAGAAAATGGAGTTAAATGATGGACTCTCTTTACTTTTTAAATGATTTAATATTTGATTGTAAATATTAGGCATATATCAAACAATATTGGTTTCATATAAAAAGAATTGTAATGTATATTTCGTTGTGGTTTATTTAATCAGCTGTAAATAAAGGACAAGGGAGATATTTTCACTAACCGAACTAGATATTCGAAATAAAATTTTAACGACTGGTGACATGTACATATGTTTCAGGAATATTTTCAAAATGGAATTATTTTTAGTCTTTATCGTTGAAGAACGTTAAACGTAATAAAATGATTTCGTAATTCTGTCAATTCAGAAGAATGGCCAGAAATAACCCCATAGACCAATCTCCAAAGTGGATAGGTAATCCTCTCTGACAGCCATGAGACATCCCAACCCCATCCTATCACCAGGAAGAGGGGCAGAGGCAGATGGCAAGGTGTTGGCCTCCCTGATCCTGACCTCCGGAAGGTTGCCTCCTATGTCGTACTGTCGTTATGGAAGCGCAAGATGACTTGCCACTTCTCTCGATCTTATCGTACGCCAATATAATGGATATCTGTAAGTAGGCTATTGTGGTGGATTTTCCTATATCCTATAGTATTATTCCGATGAGGAGACACTACCCTTGAAATTTATAATTGGTCCGTCTGCGGCCTCTGGGATGATTTGTAATATACCTTCCAGACAATACTGAAGAAATGATGGTTTGATAACGTCCACTATAAGATGTTTATTTCCATGCACTTGATGAGCTTGCATTTTAAGACAATAGAACATTTTTCAACTGCTGTTAAAATATTTAATAAGTCAATTTGTTTGGACCCTTGGGGGTTAGATTCTAAATCTATTAGCAGACCAGAAATCACTAGAGTTTTTCATATTCTGTGAATACATTCTATGGTTTTCAAAATATATTTCTTTGTAACGAATAATAAAAAATAATTAATAAATAAAAATAAGTTCTATATTCAAACTTAAACCTTCACTATAATAAGGCCTATCTGGACATACGGATTTGAGCTTGAACTAAACTATGGAATTCCTACTATATCCAATCCTTATCCTAAATCATTCGTAAAATTTTAACTTTGTCACACATAAAATCATCCATAAAGGCTATGGATCTACCCCGAACCAGACATCCATTCCATTCTAAACTCCTTAACCACCCGAAATCAGCTAGTTGCTTCCTCTTCTATTCTTGACAATCCTCTTAGTCGTTTGAAAAGATGATGGCCTAGAGACCTTCTAATGTAGAAATGTTATTGCAATGCTAACAATTGGTATGGTCAGATTCTCCACTCAAGTTGGGTGTTTGTGGCTTTAGCGCACTTGCTCAGCCTTCACTTACTCACTACCAGTGATGCGGCGAGAGGGATGCGCTGGGATCTTTTGAGCTGTGCTCTACCCCTCACACGTGGGGGATAGAGTGGGCTCAGGGATCCTCAGGTCGATTGTGTAAATATTGTATATTAGAGTGTAAATGTGACTAGACACTATATTATTTTATCATTATGTTATTTTATTTATTTATTTTTCATACAGATAGTTTGATTATGTTCATTTTGTTTATTCTTTTGTTTGTATATATTTTAAGAGAGTTTATTTATTTATTTATTTTTATTTATTATTATTATTTTTTTTCATTTATTTTATTTTAGTATGTATGAGATCATTCATCACTATTACCGATTACCCACAACTGTGTGGCAGATTGTAATATCTATCAATAAATAAAAAGAATTATTTAGAAAACAATTGGTAGTTTATCTAAACGTTTGCATCATACCATAGTAATATAAAAGCTCAACAAATGAATGAATAAAAATTAAAACCTTCATTGGACCCCTCACCTAACCTTATAATGCCAAAAGGCAATCCAATGTATTGGATTCACACCCAGCTATACATATAGCATACCTCCTATATGTACGTAACAAATACCCACTAAAATCTTGACAGGAGGGTATGAAAAAAAAATGAATAAAAATTAAGTAATTAAAACATATACTTAGGCAAAATATTCCAACCACAAAACGTTCAGTAGCCCTAAATTATTTTTTCTCAAACTAGGCTGGTAAGCATAAGTGGATCCAAAATATGTTTCTGGAGGAAACCTTTCGGTCAACACGGACTCACATATAAGACAATTTTCATATATCTGTACCGCTACAACCCGCGATGGGTCAGTGCTCCAGTACTTTGTAAGGAAGTATTGTTACTAGACCAACGGTTGGGCAAGGAGGTGTTTGTCAGAATCATGTTCGACCGACAGATTTTTACCTAATTTAAGAGACTGGGTGGCCCAGGAGGGCTCCAAGAACCCACATGAATTGACTCACGGCTACAGTGTAACAGAATACAATTTTCTGCCCAGCCGGTTCGAATTCGAGTCCTTGGAGTTAGTAGCCACGCGCCTTATCCTGGGAATACCCGCGCTCACTTTCTCATACATAGGTAAATGAAAGTAAAAAATATATATGAAAGTTAAGCTGAAAATATGGTTATGATTGAACAATTGAAAATTATTAAAATGTTCACAGAACGCACTATCTATTCATTCCGATAAATGATTTTTAAAATGATCAGATGTATTCGTTTGTCTTAAATCATACATATATATTTTTTTTTATTGTGTTCTTACACGGCAATGAAGCATTCTGACAATATATGACTAAAACATCCCCCAAGATAGCTTTTGCGGTTTTGTTAGCATCTCGTGGTCAGTATTAATAATTAGTATTGAATTAATTAGGGAAGATGACGCGCTAAGGTTTCAAGGATCACTGTAACAAGTGGTTTCTGACGAAAGGGCGTGGAAGGAAGTGGTTGACAAAAATAAAGGTCAAGGATAAGGATAATCAGTAATAGAAAATAAACCATTCTCTTCCAATATTTTCCCTGTAAAAAGGATTGAAAAAAAAATTCTCTGAAATTAAGAAGAATGTATACAACATTTATGAATGTACTTCCTGCAAATTCTTGTGCACAAAAACTAGAAATTTTGGTTATTTACTTATTTTAAGCGAATATTTTACCAATATAAATTATATATCTATGTATTATTATATAGTTTAATATTAAATTAAATAAAATAGCGTCATTATTATACACTTTGATTATTATACACTTGAAAGCATTTGATATTCATATTCACTAACACAATTTCAAAGAAATTGATAAATATAAGCCATGAATGAATCAACTAAAAACTTTTGTCCAGATCGAAAACAGATTTATAGAAATATAAATTTAATATAATATAACATAACAATGCAACGTTCAAGATTTTAGAAGAATTATTAACTGATATATAAAGACGTAAAAGATAATGAGAACTACTTTTTCTTTGCAACAACTTATTCCCACCCGAAATAGATAACGCACAATCAGAAAAATGATCAACGAGTGGTAAACGTACCATAGACAAGGAAATGATGTTACCACTTATAAAAATGGATTCTACGCCTAAATGGCCTAAGCTTTGTAAATATTTCATGGTCTCCTAATATAAGCTTGAAGGCATCCCTTGCATTTCGAACCACTCCATTATAAACTTCGATTGGTTAACCAGCGATTGGTTACTGGATACAAATGTACATATATTTGAGGGTGTATATGAGTGTACGTATATTATGTGTATACGTACACGTATATATGTACGAGTGTACATATATGTATACAAATTTTGTTTATTTGTTGTACTGATGCATTGAATAAATTATAGGAGAGTAGGAATTAATCCCGTATGCAATAGGTATATTACAGATTAAGGCCTAACTTAGACTAAGTCCTACCACCTCCTCAAAGTCTCTTCTTGTAATACAGAGTTGACGTGGGCTTTTTATAGCTACTACATTTACAGCTCAGTCCACAGTGGGACACAGCGGTACAGTCTATGGATCCTATTGCTACATATCGTAAAAGAAATACAGACCGACAGACCTAACTCGAAGACCTGTACCCAGCGATAGTCAGAGATCTCGAGTTCGAGTCTCAATAAATAAACTTTTTTTAAAATTTAAATTGCAAATAACAGGTGCAAAATTTAATGCATTGTATAAAAATGTAATAGATGTAATTAATTTTAATTTCTAAAAATTAATTTGTATCTTTTTTTTCATTAAATTAATTTTTTTTATTCATTTAAATAGTGGGTTTTTAAGAAGTATTTTTATTTCAATTTTTCTTCCTTTAATTTAAGAAGTTATATTGTTACTTGTTGTTGTATTAAATATGGATTTAATTTATGCTGTTGTTTGGAGGTTTTTTTCCAACATTTAACTTTTAAATCTAATAATATTTATTGGTAATTTTTATTTAAATTTGGGTTTGATAATTTTGGCTGGTAGTCTTGGTAAGTTCATTTTTTGATCTTTCATTGCTACCACAATCTGATAAAATATGTAGGCCCAAGCAGGCACTAACCCGCCGAATCCCAGATAATTTCATCAAAATCGGACAAATGGTTAACATTTGACTACAGAATCAATTTTGTCCCTTGTGTCTAAAACGTAAAATGTGATTGAAAATTTTCGATTCTGAGAAATTACTTCTTTTTTTTCTCTATGAATACAAAGCTTCCCTACCTTCGGTGTGTTAGTAGTGAGGATGAAAAAATCAAAGTCGGACAACTCCAAAGATTTTTTGTTTACATCTCACTTCAATTAATCTGGCGTGTATCGTACAAAAATTAAAATGATAAACAAATTGCTAATTTTTTTTTCTTATTTTAGCTCAAATTTTCCAATTGAGAGGACCTTCGCAGCCCCAGAGGAGGGATATGAAGATTATTTCTTAGAACCGGCGCTAAATGAATATTAACTCACCCGGGTGAGTCGAACCTATAACTTATTGAACCAAGCAGTCTAGAAACCTCGCCCCAAAGAGCTCAGGCCCTTCATAACTTTGTCTATTAGAGAAAAGAAAAATATCTGAAAACTTCATATTTTAAAAAACATTTAGGACACTTAATGATAAGGAAACCTTTTCTTGCGTGCATAATTAAATTTAAATATGTAACATATTCAAAATAGTTAAAACCAGCAATTTTAAATTTAAAAATTACCTAATTAAGTCATCGCTGTCAGTGATATTGGACTAGGAGGCAATGACAATTTTATTCAACGGACGATCTTAAAGCTACCGATAATCCTTGTGGGGTACAACCAGGATTGCCAAGTCTTGCTATCCAAAGCAGGTGCATTTCTGAAATGTGGACTCGAATTCAACAAGCTTTTAAATATTCAACGGAAACACATATAGCTGAAATGTATAAAAAAAGTTAAATAACACTCAGTGATTGAAATCAATAGCGTAAGACGACCCCAATGGACAGTTAAGGTGCATAACCCTATATATCTGACTCAGCATTATCCCCTTCCACCATCATTGTATTTATATCCCCCTGTTACAGAGCTAAGGAGATCATTCAGTCATTAGAGTTGTTACTTTGTTATTCGTAGTAATAGTGTAGTAGTAGTAGTGCATATTTTGTAACTTTGATACCAATAAAGTTTTTTTAAGTTCTTTCCGCGGTTACATTCTTTATCTGACGACCAGGTGGGTCCTCAAAATTGACGCGAAAAACAAATTTTGATTGAATTCGTTCAACAGTTTCATGGAAACTTGGTAATAAAATTATATGAAAGATTTTAATATTAGGTCAAATGTTCAGAAAGAACTGACTGGAAATGCGAGTGCTTTTTCTAAACAGACGCGCTCGAACACGTAAAATTTTGAGTTCCAATCAAGCGAACGGTAAACAACTGTGATATTTTCTCATTGATGTGGTGAGTGAAGATAAATCTTTTAAGACGACTAAGGCAAGACCGTTTCCAAAACAGACGCTAAAATCTAATTTTTTATAAAATATTATCAACCCTTCCTTAAACAGTTAAAAATAAAATTATTTGAAATATTTTATCTGGATAAATATTCTAATAGACCTAATATCAAATCCAAGTATGTTTTCAAAGCTGACACACTTGAACAGTTTAAATTATTAAGCTTCATAATAATAATAATATGCAATATATATAATAATAATATGCTAAAACTGACAATTCAGCTGAAATATCAACAATTTTTATACAAAATTATTTTCACAAGGAACGTTGTGGATTCAAATACAATACATGAAAAAGAAAATAATTCTGTTGAAAACCAATCGAAATATCCTTTATATTTTGTTCACAGTTTTGAATTCAACGTAAAGTTTTCCAGAAGAAAAAAATGACAGGTGCATTTTATATGGATATGTCATGTTTGCAATTTGCAAGGAACAAACTTCAACAGCATCCGTTTAACAAACCAACCACAATTGAATTACATGTTACATTACAGACAGAAGTTCTTTTTTCTTAATTCCTGATCTGTCAACGGGCAGAAAACCTAATAAGCAAATAATTTAATTGTTTAAAGATCATTACATTTTTAGTGCATGTATTTATTATAAATAATAAAATTGTGATTACTTCGGAGGTCTTAGTGGCATCAGACATACCTGGAATAATGAGCTTTCGCCTGAGAAAATATCGTCGATATAAAAACTTTCATCAAAATAAAAAAAAAAATTAGTTTAAGATTGATTTCTTTTAAATGTTTAAACAAACCCGTTTGAAAATAGAAAAAACATATATAAATGAATACCATGAACTTCAGTGGATGCTAAAATGATGATCTCCACTTCATTTAACACCGCTATGTAATCAAGTGAAACCGTTAGAAATTATTTCGGTAGTTGAAGGAAGTATGAAGTAATTAAACAACGGAGAAGGCTAAAAGTTGTTAAATTACTCACTGAAGGGTGATCCTATTAAACGCTTATGCAACTGTGAAATAAAAATAAATAAAATTCGGTACAGAAATAATTATTCCCAGTTGTAATCTTAGGAGTAACCTTGAATGCCGTAACTACACATTACACAATAACTCCGAATCTGTGATCGAAATAAAAGATTAATTTGTTAATTTACTTTCTTTAGCTCTTCCAGTTAGTTATTCATCATATCTTAAATTAATCCATAAAATATAGGATGGAATTGAAGTAACAAGGATTGTTTGAGAAAAATGATGACTCCGAATAAGTATGACTCAAAATAGGAAAATCCTTGAGAATAAACAATTTGTTTTATAAAGAGAAAGATTTTAAATGATTGACGAATAATTATAATTCAGCCAAATATAATATTAAAAGTTCAAACAGCAAAAATAATTTTTGTAGGAAAAAAAAATGTATGTAAAAAAGATAAGAAAAAATGGTAATTAAGATATAACTACAAAAAAAAAAAAGTGTAAATTTTAAATATACAAAGATAGTAAAATACAATCTACAGACATCAAGTAAATAATTTTTTAAATAAAAATTGAGTAAGATAAAAAAAAAAAAAAAACGTAAAAACTAAAGAGAAAAATAAATTATTGATAATTAACATATTTTATAAAAAATATATTATATAAATGAAAATTTCTCGATGAATCGAAAGTATACTGAAATATTTTGAAAAATATTGAACTATTAAATTATCAAACTAATAGTTAATTACTAATTAAAAAAACAAAACAAAAAAAAACTTCGAAATAAATACTAAAGTGAGTCAATGAGACCATTAGTTTAATACTGAATCTTATTCCACAGTTTTTATTAATTTTTTAATGTAATAAGGGGATGAAAAACTAGAAATAAAAATTTAGACTTTCATTGATTATATATTTACTTTGAATTAAATCCTCAGATTAAATGTTTTCTTCACGTCAAACAATATTTTTTAATAATACACTTCTTTAGACTTGAGGAGTTAAGCTTCACAGCGTCCGTTCAATTCTTGACACACCTTTTAATATCATAAATAAAGTTATAAAAAATGATGTACCGTAACGATAAAAAAAAGTGAGAATCAGAGTTACGTTATTAAGGTGGCATTTTTTCCCTTTAAAAAATTAAATTAATAAAAAATGCAAAAAAAAATTGAAAATAATTAAGTTGTACGTACACTAATGCTAAAAAAAAAAAAATGGATGAAGAATAAAAAATTGAGACCCCAAAAAAGACACTTCTCTGATGCAAACTCAATTCATATCAAAATTGTCCACTTTATAACTAAATTTGGAGGAGTTCCATTTTATATTTTGATTATAATTGCAATACTGCAATACCTTCAAAAATGCAAAAAAAAAAAAATGATAATAAAAATATGGTATGTAAGGAAGGCAACAAAAATAAAATAATTGAAACTAAATTTTATATCAACAGTTACACCTGATAATTTCTAACAAATTTTATTGGTTTAAAGGAGTATGGATTGATACTAACTACCCTACTAGGTGACAACACAAACAAAACAAAAAACAGCATGTAATTCAGTCCAATAATTCAAAAGTATTTTGTGGACAAAGATTCGACCATTCCCTTTGATGTATTTTTATATTATTCATTTAAAAAATTACATCCAGTATGGTCCGACTAGACAATGACATCATCTGACTATCGGTCGGTGTCAAAATAACACACACAAATGGTAGACATAAGTGAAATGTAAATATTACAGTATAGACTCTTAGGACGTTGTGGAGGAAATACAATTTTTAAGCTAGATAAGTGCAATATGAATTGATCTCAAGTGAAACAACTAATAATTTAATTAACAACTACTAAAATGAAAATAAAGTAAACTATTAAAAAATTAAATTAAAAATAATAATAATAACTGAAACAATTTTGAAGTGAATTACAATTTGTGAATTAATATAATAATGAGAATAAAACAAGATGATACAGAATATGATAAAAATAAGGATCCAATAATATCTATTACTAAGCACACACATATATTGCTAATTGTAATTGTAATATAATAAATAAATTATGTAGAGTTAAGAAAAAATACAGGCAGATATGGTCTTTTGGTCTAAATCAATTATTGGGAATCATAGAAGTAAGGAAGTACCCAATTAAATATCTCTTTTTTAGTTTTATTTCTTTTTTAGTTTCATTTCTTTTTTTTTCCCTGTGAGGGATCATGGGGCACCCACTCAAAAACCAGCCCCCTGGAGCCAGTTTCATAATGAAAGCCAATAGTATTATTCCATAAATACAAGTACACAATCTATAAAGTACAAGCATTAATACATTTTGTTTCACAATAGGGACGACTATTAGTCAGTGAAATTTAGCCCCGAGGTAACCATTAAGGTATTAATTGTATAATTAACAATCAAGGTAAAAACAGGCCCTGGGCCCTGTTTTCGTTAGACAGCCAGCAGACTTCTCAAGTACAAAAGTTGATTTTCAACCTAATATTTTCCTTTATTAATTCCAATTGGAGCTCATACTTAAGTTATTAAATTCCCATCCTAACCTAATCTTATTAAATCCTAAGTGGTGGCACGTGGATCATACTTGCACTTACTGTGCCTATGGTAGTAAGGTATGGCGTATGAGGACACTTGCCCCAACTCCTCACTCAAGACTAAAATAAATTATAAAAATTATTTTTCTTTGAAAATATTATGACTCGCACACAACAAATTAGGAATTAACATAAAGCATTTACAGGGGTACAAAGAACTTAATTAAAATCTTTAGAACTGTTCTATAGTGGAGCAAGTCGAGCACAATTGCGGGTAAAAGTCAAAAAACCATATATTTAGCTCTCGGCACTAATACATGTGTATACACAAATGTTTCCTTCATTAAAATTCAACGTTCCTTAATTCTGAATCTCAATTTTTACAAACAAATTCAGGGTGTGTACTGTGAGTTAAATATTGCTAAAAATTAAAAAGTCAAGTATTTGTAGCTTAAGAGTACATATTTATTATTTAATATTATCATGTATAATGAATGAAGTGGAGACAGTAGAAAGCAATTGGAAAACTAAAAAATTACCGGAGAACTAAATTCAGTAGTGTGATGTATTACTTTTTAATATTGCCAGGCCATTTCTGACAGGGAAGATATGATAGGGATGTAACCAGAGATACTCACTCCTCTTATAACAGTCATTACAGTATAATAGTAGTTTATAAGAGAGTATTTAGGTACCTTTCTGTTTCTTACTAGATGTATTTGGTTCTATTCATATCAAGTAATCTGAAATAAAATAAGTTCAATACTTTATGAACACTTTTAATTTTAAAAAATTTCATTTTTTTTTTAATTTAAGCTTTAATGTCTCTGATAGGACTGGAGATAAAATCTGAAAATCATAGAAATTACAGTTTATCGGGGGAAGTTTAAGGTAAATAAGATGCTTGTTTGTTTAATTTTTTTGTTTTATTGTTCTAAAATGAGAAAAAAACACAATAAGCGAATGTAATATCTGAGTAGTGGAAGTAACTTTTAACTGAAGCCTGGTTTCATTTTTCACTTATTAAAATTTTTCAAACACATAATATATAAAATAAAATATGATAAAAGAAAGGTACTTAATTCTGTAATAATGTCAAAAATATTATAAATAATTAAATAATTATTTTATTAGTATAAGAATAACCATTTTTTCAGTTAGTTAATATTTACATGTTTGATTAGCCTATACCAATAATTCAATAAAGTTTTATTTAATCCAGTTTTGAAATATTTAAAAAAAAAATGTTTTTTGTGACTTCATGAAAATATTCAGTTTCTGTTGGAAATTTAAGTTGGCCCTTTCTTAAAATATTGTTTCTGTTACCTACACTTTGTCCTATACTAATCTTTTTTAGTAATGAAGAATATCCTTATTACCTTCGTCTGTTATAAATAGTGGTGGATTGGTAATGTACTCGACATTGGTATATTACACCGTCTTTCCTCCCTTCAGGATCTTGAGTATCATTCAAAACATTAGACAAAGGCTAAGTGTATGTGTCAGAGACAATATTTTTAAAAAGTTGGCCCCACTTGAATTAACAACAAAAACTGGATATTTTCATTAAATTACAAAAAGATGAAACTGAATTCAAATAAAAAAATACAAACACATTATTAAAATATTCCTTTAGGTACATCAAGCGTTGACTAACAAAAACAAATTTTCAAATTGCAATAACATAATTTTGTTTCATTAATTATTCATTTGTGACATTACTAGAAAATTAAGTACATCTCGTATTTAGAACTTAGTAAGCGTATTTTTTGTTTGAAAAAAGTTTATAAGTAATAAATTAATCCATACGGGATCCTGGCGATGCATTCGGATCATCAAGTTAAAAAGTATAATAACACCCACTACAATG
>NW_027114197.1:359804-364583 GCF_000696795.3 Halyomorpha halys
TGTGTAAATGTGATGCAGTGGCAAGAACGCGATTCCTCATCTTTGGTAAGGATTGTATCTTGGATCCCAAACTTTGCGAAACTGTGGATCCCTATACAGTATCCAAATTTGCAAAGGCAATTGGCCTGTTTTGAGCAGAGGAGGGACGGCGTACAATAGGCCCTCTGAGGCCGCGGTGCTTCTTGGCCGGTTTAAAAAAAAAAAATAAAAAAAATAAAAATAAATTAATCCACTGTCCAGTTAAAACTTACTTTCACTAATCAGACGTTACATTCACTTCTCACACTTTTCTCATTTTCAAACTATAACCTAGCAAATAAACGAATAAGGATATTTTTTTACCATGAACCTCCTTACTAAGACTGAATATTCTGTGAATTTTAGATTTTAACTCCAGTCCCATCAGTTACACTAAACCTTAATTTTGAAAAAATTTCAAATTTAAGGCACCATAAAAAAAATCAAAGATATATTTAGTAGGAATGATATTTATTCTTGTTGATCTGCTATTAGATACAAACCTACCACTAATAGAGGTAAGTTCCTTATTTAAAATCTCCTCTGAGAAAAAAGTGTTTGCAAATAAATTTTTTTTAGATTTCAATATTAAAATTCAAGTCAATTTTTATCATTAGGAGTAGGAATAAATAAAAACGTTACAAATAAGTTTTCTAGCTCATAACAATACCATAAAAATGTTGTTTCTTTGATCTTTCTCAGTAATACAGTTTTAGGGCTATTAATTTGCAAAAATAAATTTACTAAAATTGGATAAATACTTCCATTTACTGAAATGGAAAGAAAAAATGGCTGCGATTTGTAAACAGTCGAGGAAAACAAAATCCTCAACTGCTTTTACTGATTTTATCTCTAGAAGAAACATGGAAAAATCAAGATACAAAACATAAAATAAATTAAAAATGGTCAAGCAACCACCCTTCAACTGAAAGGGATTTGTTCATCTCTTAAGTGATCTTAAGTAATAATAATAATAGTGTTAGTTATAAACAATATAAAAACAATCAGAAACAATATTCAGAATAATTCATCAATGATCTTCAGGGTGAAATTAATAAGTTTTTTTTACTTTATTTATTTTATTCAGAACTGTAAATAGCATTTTTACAACCAGCGAATGAGATGAACAGAAAAAAAAACAAAAAAAAAACAATGTCATGAAGACATGAAGGTTAAGGTCATCCAATGATGCCTCTCCATTAAAATGGAAATTTAAAAATCAATTTAAGAAGTCCCTATTCCAGCTCCTTCTCGTAAACATAATCTCGTATCTGGTAAGTCTGGTGTTGATATTCCTTGAATTAAAGAGTTAGTGTGTATTGACAATGTGTCATGAAACCGTTTATATAGTGATTTTTTTTTTAAATATTTATTTATTGCTATTTACAACTGTACATTACAATACATTTAGTAAATACATAAAGTTAAATTGGAGTGTTACAGGCATGTAGGGAAACTACCCATTGGTAGCACTCTAATGACATTTTATAATTTTATTATTTTAATAATAATAATATGGTATATTTATTATTAATTTATTTCAGATCCTCTTAAAATTTAAACAATCGTTGAAAGAAATAAGCACTAGCTTTCCTGAAGGGAAATGCCTAACAAAATTACTTTCCTTCTGAATATATTCCTGGTTTGGGACTATCTTATAATTGATTGGCTGATGACAAAAAACATTTAATGGTAGTTACAAAAAATATTGAAGTAGAACAGACTCTATAAATACTAACAACTCTAAGATCTGTTCTAAGTACTAAAATATATAAAAATAAAATTGTAAAATTATATTTTTTATACAGAACATATTCAACGCAATAATCAATTTTAAGAGGGCCTGAAATAAATAAATAATGTATTATAAAATTATATAGTGAACATCAAGTACTCATACCAAAATGTTGATCCAAAAAAAAAAAGTTATTCAACATGTAAGCTTAATGCAATTAAAGTTATGCATAGCTCAAAAAGTTTATTTTTGAAAAAGGTAGTGCAAACATTCGAAGTTTAAATTAAAACTCATTTCTGCTAGCAGAAACCACATTAAATTATTAGAAATTTATTCATGATAATGTATTGTCTATTTATGTTATATTTAAATAAAATCAATCAACTCTAATTCAAAATCACTATTTCCTTAAAAATGCAAATTTATGAGATATGGTAGTATTATGCACTATTTTAAATAACATGTATATGCAGTATATAGATATAATACATTGTAGTGTTATGTTTGTATACACATATATAAAATGTTTATTAACAATACTTGGGGGAATTAGAGCAGAATTAAGAGTTTACTCTGCCTAAGTTGGTGGAAGGTATGCCAGGCCAGTATTGTTTGAGATATATACCTGTGAAATGTACACAACATATATTATTAATTTTATTACTCTACACACATATCTATGTTCTAATCACTGATATTTTAAAATACCCTACTGATGTGGTTTTCATTAAAACAATCAACAAGTTTTCAATTGTTAATTTAAAAAATCTCTGATTTTTATAATTAATATCTATATTTATTAAACAAACAAATTTTGAGTTATTTCATTTAAGTTATTTTACCAAACTATGGCTAGATTCAACTGTAAATCAAACAATCAAATGTGATCAATGTTTGTAATCGATAACTTTTAAAAATAGAAAATTGATATATATTTGATACACATCAATCAGATATATTGTCAAACTGAATATAACTGAATGAGATAAAGTTCTGGAAAAAAAATGTCTGTACAGTCAAATTATTGGTGGCTATTAATTATACCAATCTCGCATCAATTGAGTTAACAGATTTTTCTTTTGCATTTTGGTTGGTACAGTAAGAGTAATGTAAAGCAAAATTAACAATCTCAAAAGCCCAAGGGATCTTTGTGAGTAAAAACCACAAAATGTTCATAAAAAATCTTTTTACGAGTTTATTCAATATATCTCTTAGATACCAACTCCTATCAAACATGAACTAATAATTATCAGAAAGAACATACAATTTCCTTCAAAATGCACTAGTCAAACTTTAATTTACAAGTAATATTATAGTGTTTGTGTTTTTGAGTTCATAAACTGTCTTTTTCACTCACTTACAGTAGAAAAGAAAAATCTTTTTCACTCACTTGCAGTAGAAAAGAAAAATCTACCCTAATGATGCATGGTGGACTACAAAATTCTGTCCAACGCACTTCAAATAAATGGATAGTAAAATAGTATATTTATTTAGTTGCAGTAAATGTAGAATGTTAAGATCATATGGGATCGTTGATCAGAATAATGAATTTTATCAAATTGACATATTTTTGGCATAAAAGGTCTGTTTATCATAAAAATGTTTAATAAATGTTAAGTTAAGTAATAAATAATTTTAAATTGTTATTAATAGTGATTAATTGAAATCATGAACTATAAAAAATTTGTTGATTATTGATTTCAATAAAAAATTGTAAACTTCAAGATGAAGGAGAAGTCAGAAACATTGTTATGAACAATGAAAAAATATTGCATTACTCAAACATTCAGCACTGACTGTAATTACAATCTTTCGAGGAATAAAAGAAATATATTTGAACTTTTCTATCAAAAGTTAATACATCCACATTGGAAAGTTAATAATTAAAACAATTATATATTGTTATTATAAAATTTAAGAATTGTTACTACAACAACAAATGTAAAATTTTCATTGAAAATGTTGATTTCTAAGCCTATTTTACAGTGCAAAAATTTAAATAAACAGAATATGCTTTTGGTGTAGAATTCTAATCTTAAATTTTCAGAAGTGAATATATTAACTATTGAAAGAAAACTTCTTATTTAATTACTTACGTTAGATAAGAAATGCTGGAAAACCAGTTCTCGATTATAAATAGAATTGTCAGAACATTACTCACCCACTGAAATAAAAAATTATATATTTTTTTTCCATAAATCTTGACTATTTTTGTAGACCATTCTAGGTGTGTCGCAAGTTTGTTCGAAAAGTAGATGGAATTTACGCATTTTCTATAAAATTTTATCTGCTTTAACTTCATATTCAATATTTTTCTTTATAAAAGGCTTAGTTTTCCAATTATTAGTGAGAAAAAATTCAAAATTAGGTATATATTTGTTTTGAAAGCGGTCTATAGTGAGGTGGCAATCCTGAAATTCGGATTCAGCACCCCCAAAACATATGGAAAAACATTGAAAAAAAAATCTATAATTTTGACTTCAATAAACCCTCTGTTGACTGTACCAATGACCTCAAAATTTTATCAACAATAAAATAATACCGTACAGATTATTAAGGTTCAAATGCAAAAATATGAACTGTAGTGTCATCGAAAACTTACTTCGACAGAGTTAGTGACGAGCGAGCGTAGCGAACAGAAATCCACAGTTGTGGTTACTTAAAGAAGTGATAATGTTAAAATAATAATATAAGTAGGAATTTTGAATTTCTCGTCACTGGAGCTTCTTTTGTATACTAGTATCATTTCTTGTGTCCTGGGTCCTGTCCTCTACATCCTCTTCACTGCTGACATACCCATCACTCCAGACACATTCCTGGTAACATTTGCTGATGATACAGCTATCCTATCCTCCCATCCCGATCCTGTAACAGCCTCATCCAATCTCCAAACACACCTCACCAGGATTGAGCAATGGCAGATAAAAGTCAATGAATCGAGATATACTCATGTGACTTTCACTCTCCGCCAAAGCTTCTGTCCACCTGTTACTCTTAATAATATACCTCTTCCCAGATCCGACACA